>NW_020897737.1:10746081-11038017 GCF_003984885.1 Neopelma chrysocephalum
AACAGCAGCATAAACATGCACAATTAAGAGGGCAAAACCACACAAATTACAATTAGCACATACAGCCCCAAGTCTCTGACTATTTATCCCTACTGTCACATTCCTTTTCCCTGTGCTTCACCCTCAGGGGACACAGCTTCACTGGGTGAGCTTTTGGTTTGTGTGGAAAACACCATGCCCCCCAGAACTGGAAGAGAGTGTTTAAAACTAAGATGAGGACCAAGAAGCATAAAACACCAAGTTTTGCAACTGCCACCCTCTGAGCGTCATGGGACAGAGCCGGGGAGCTCGGATATGTCCCACTGAACCACTGCTGTAGATGGAGCTGAAAGAGTGTGTGGCAGTTCATTTCTCACACTGTGGAGCAGAAGGTGATCTTCTCTGCGATGGGGGACAGAAAAAAATGGATTGGGAGGGTATCACTAGCAGAACTGCCTGCTGCCAGGGAAAGACACAGGGCAGGGGGATCCTGGGAGCCATCTGCTCCGTGCTGGAGGATGGCTGGGATTGCTCCCAGGCAGTCTCCACCAGAACTGTGGCTCTTATTCCTGCAAAAGTAGCACAGATAATTTCTTTTTTTTAAGCTGTGCTTTGAGGTGGGAATGCTCTGTTAGCCAACAATTTGTAAATCTTCTTGGGTACAGGTGGTTCTCATTTTAGCTCCTATACAAAATGCTCCCCACTGATTTGAGCATCGTTCCCCTCCTTCCCCATTCAAGCTTCCCTGAACACCTCTGGGGCAGAAAAAGAGCTCTGGCACTGGGTCCTTACCCCCATCTCTCTCTGGATGCCAGTGGGAGAGACACTCTCAACCTGCAGCTCAGCCATGAGCTGCATTTACAGCGAACTCAGGATCTCCTCTCTCTCACAAAATCAAGTCGTCTGGTAACGATATTCCCCAATCACCGCCGTGCTGGTGTCACGATCTGATAGCTGTAGCTGTGTCTAGACGTCACTGCCATGGGCTTTTTCCTTAGCAGCATAGGTGGTCCTGCCCCACTCCTGCCTCTCTGTACCAGTAGGGTAAGTTGGACCCGGGCGTCACGCATGATGTACATCACAACTGCCTGTAGGATAGCTGTCTTGCCCTGAAATAACAGCTGATTCCCGGCTAATAGATTCAGTAATCTGACACCCGGGCTGTAATAATTGTATCTGAACAAGGCAGGCTCCAGCCTCTGCCAGCCTTATTAGAATGAGTGATTGTTTCCATCAGGGATGTAGCTCTGGTGCATTCACCTTTCCCGGGCTCCGAAAAACAAATTGAGCTTCTGACCTTGACAGATACAACAGCTGACCTGTTTCCTCCTTTTTAAATAAGGAGAAAACAGGCTTTGGAGGTAAAGTGCCTGCTTTCTGCGGGCCTCCTTCTGCCGAGGTCCTCGCTATCATGAGATCTTAGTTAAATATTTGGCCTGCCGCTATTAGCCAGGATGACAGGCTGCCTAAGCTGCCGAGCTCCTTCTGTGAGGTACGGAGGAGCAATCCTCTCCTCCTGCTAGGTTTATTCTTAATTTCTCTGCTCCCCAGCGTGGCATGGCTGTCAAAGGCAGCCCCTTTTTGCTGTGACTGTGCAGTCCCAGCAGCTGTGATTCAGGGGTGTTTGTAACCAGGGGGTTGCACTGGGGATGGGTCTCAAAGCTGCACCACTGCTGAGCTGTGCGCCTGCCATCCCTTCCCTGTTCTGAGCCTCAGGCAGCACCCAAGGGGTTCTCCCGGGGTTGGAGGCAGTGAGCCCCGCTCTGGCACCAATGTGGGGGCACTGAGGCTGATGCTGACGAGTTTACCGCAGCACCCGGGCTTGCCCTGCCTAGAGAATGAAAAGCTTCCTGCTGCACTGGCACCAACAGCATGGGAAATGCAGGACCAGGGAGGGAATGACTCCCAGGAGCCTTTCCCTGGGAGCCACAGAAAGAAAACCACCTCCTGCCCTCAACCAGGAGTCCTCCTGCTGCCTCCTTTAGTCAGCAAGTCAACAAGCCTCGGTTGCTAATCCTAAATTTCCCTGGTAATGTGCCGTGCAAGCCGGGTTTTCCAGTGGGCTGCAAGCTCCGTCCCATGCTGTGGCTGTAAATATATCTGGGAGGGAGATTTAGCCACGGTCCCCCCCTCTCTTCCTCATATTGCTTTTCCTGAGGTTAAATGTCAAACATGTTTAAAATATCACCCGGGTCTGCAACCCGCGCGCACTTCAGGAGAGGGACAGCCGGGCTCCCCTCGGGGTTCTGTGCTGATTTATGGAGGTGTGCAGCACGGAGCCGTAAATCGGGGGCATGCATCAGATAACGTCATGGGAGAACGGCGTGCATTTTATCAGAGCTGGGACGCTAACATGGGGAGGGTGGGAGCAGGCACAGCCCCGGGGCGTGCAGCTTGCTTTTCTTCCTCCGTCAAAGACCATTAAAAAAAAAAAAAAAAAAAAAAAAAAGAAAAAGCTGCCCCGCCTTGGTGGCTGCGCAGAAAATTGTGCCTCAGCTCAGCAGAGGAGGCGCCGGGGATGTCGTGGGAGATTCCTGGTGCTTCGCGTTTCTGCTCCTCTTTAAGTGAAGAGGAGGGCCGGTTTATGGACCACAGGCAAGTCCTGTGGGTCTGGTGGTTCGGCACAAAAGAGGGGTCCAGGCAGGGCGTAAGAGTGTCGGGAAGGAGATTTATGTCTTTTACTGTCCATTTGCAAAGCAAAACAAAAATAGCTGAAACACCGGTTTTCTGCTTTATCGGCTCTGTGAATAAGCATATAAATTTCTATGACATTTCTGGAGGCTTGCTGAAGGGGAAAAAAATTCATCCCATAGGACCTGGCCGGCAGCAGTGGCAGCATATGGTCTGCTGAAATCAGTGGCTGAGCGCATTTTGTGTGTGTTAGCATTAAAAAGGTGACTTTGCGAGTAATTTCAGAAGCAGGAAGGGGTTTTCTCTTTTTTCCTTTTTTTTCTTTCCTTTTTTTAATCCTGCCTAAGCTGATGCAGCTGTCACAGCCAATAACTCTTGAATAAGGGAGCTGGGCTGCGTTTTCTTGACTGGGAAGTAGGAGGGGGTGATGGCTTTTGGCCGCCTTGTGGAAGCAGGTTCGGCCTCTTCCTGGGAGGTGGAGGGGAGAAAGGCAGAGTCCCCGGCACAGGCGAAGAGAGGAGTCCTGGATGTTTTATTTTTCCCAGCAGCTGCAGCTCCCTCTGAGAAGGAGTCGAGGCCCTGCAAGTCCGTGGGAAAGCGGCTTCGGTCTCCCGGCTGCAGGAGGATGGCAGGGGAGCGCCGTTTCGAAGACGGTACTCACCGGGGGGAAAACAAATACAAATAAGCAACTGTTTGTGGTAGATAAAGTGTGGCTTTTTCTCTTTCATCGTTGACTAAAACCTCATGTTCTTTCAGGTGAGGGAGGTAGGAGCCGTAATGCGCTGTCAGAAAGACGTCTTTAAGCAAGGCAGCACCTCTGGATGTTTATCTCCCTGCCATTGTGCTCCGGCGCTTTGAAATGTAAAGGGAAGACGCTGCTAATCACACTGTTGCTTAAAGATCAACAGCCAGGCGAGATGTACTTTGTCACATTTTCTCTTTGGTCTCTCTTTTTCCGTAATGAAAACGGTGACATTCATTCAGGCTTGCACGCCAGCTCATGGCGGTGGGTTTTTAATGAATCACTCCTGCCCTTTCCCTGGGCTCTGACTGAGGGGCGCAGCCAGAGCCGCCTTTGGAGCATCCTGATTGCCACCGAAACGCAGATTCAGCCACTAGCAGATCTAGGTATCACGTCTTGTTTCCTCTCGTTCGGATCGAATCCATCCTGTGTTACGTTTGAGTCATATTGTTGAAGTCAGAGAGGATGCGGGATGTTAGCAAAGGCTGAAAAGCAAAAATCTGATGTTGGATTTCTTATCAATGGGAGAACAGAGAGATTTAGGGGGTATTAAAAAACAAAATGTGGAATAAAAGAAATAAATGTTTATTTGTGCAAAGAAATAAAACTCGTATACAAGATCCCTCTTCCTGCCATCATGGTGCAGGTTTGTAAATAACAGAGCAGAAAGGAAGAAGCAAACATGGAAAGCTGGTAGTTTCTTGAAGGGCTGGAGGGAGAGGGATGTTTTCATTTTCCATTTTAAGACAGGAATTTCTCATGCTCCTATTTCCTTCACTGTGAGATTACCACAGAGGTCTCCACTTCCACTTCCCACTATGTCCTGCATGTGGGGAAAATGCAGCAACTCAAGTTGTACGAGGAGCATAAGGAGAGGGAGAGAAATTTAGCTCTTCTCCTAATGCTGATTAGGAAGAGCAAACAAAGAAAAGAGCAGAAAAGTGAACCCCCAGTTCTTTTCCAGCAAAGGCTCCACTGAGTCCTATTACAGGGATATATCAAAAGCAATAAGAATATGTTCATCTTTTGCCTGCCCAATGGCCAAGGCAGGTGTTGTCGGTTGGCAGTGAGAAGGCTGGGATGGACAGCACATAAAACAGAGTAACTGAGCAAACACATCAGCAGCGTATGTGTCAGGCATCAAAATACCAACCCCCACGTCAGGCTTTGCCCAAGCCTTTTTTGCCCCATTCCCAGCCTCTTCTGGGAACAGCTCCCTGACTCACAGACTAAAGGTGTTTAAGCGCTTCCTTGAAGCACAGTCAGGGGAAAGCAATGGCTTGTGCACAAGCCACAGTCCCTGGGCAGCCCGAAAACACCACGCATTTCTGAGCAGCATCAATCAGCTTTTCCTCTGTGGACAGTTTCTATCACTGCCACGGATGTGGGGTGCCCAGTGCAGGGCAGGAGCAGGTCTGCAAATGTCTTAAGGCTCACAGTGAAGCCTTGGGTACCTCAAGGCGTGGTGCTCGCAGGGAGAGCAGCCCACCAGTTGCTGAATTGATCTATGTGTGTCCCTGGCAAAGACCACTCACCAGCCCATCCATGGCAATATAGAATTGAGGAGTGAGCTCTCCTTGAGACAGTCATACTGCCTGTGTGCAGCTGACTTAAGGACGAGGAGCCACATGGTGCTAAGCACACTGCTTGCCTTCAGGGCCCCTTCCAACATGATAAATACTTATTTGGATGGTGCCCTGCAATGTGCGGTTGGATACGACCCATAAATCGTGGTGTTAAATCGGTAAAATAAAAATCCAGTGCTGCGTCAGCTCGGCCTTTGAGAAGGCAAAGCTGATAAATAGGGTTTGATTGGCTCTTTCTACACCGATGCCCCAGAGCAACACCCTCTGCTTGAGTGCGATATTGCTGCAAGCTGACAGTACAAAGGACAGACGCATACCCGTGCCAGCCATTGAGCCGGCTGCCTGGATTAACCCTGATTTCCTCTCCTGACACTCCTTTCTTCTGCCGAGGAGGGAAGCCAGGCGTAAGAGCAAGTCCCTTTGCCTGTCATGCTGAGAACGTGGTGCTGGCAGTGTAATTCAGCGTGCTAAGCCCGGTTCTCCCCTCCCTGGTCCTTGCTCTGCGGTGGTCTAACTCCATAAAAGCAGGGGATTTACACCGTCTTGCACGAGCGGTGTGAGAAGGATCAGGCTCTGACTCCCAGCTTCCTGGGAAAGGCAGAGAAACAGCTGCCTTTCAGCTCTCCTTGAATCCCTTGTGCTTTTTGTATCGATAAGGATTTCCTAGGATGTGGGTGAAGGGAGAGCGTGTGGGGACAGCATTTTACATGCACCTTTCAGATTTAGCCTAAATGCCTATGGGAGGAGTTCCACTGTTTCCAACAGCAGAGCAGCCAGCTCCCAGCCCTCCAGCCACCCCTAGCACCGCTGCTGAGATGGCAAAGAGACAATAAATACAAATCTTATCTGTCTAATAAGGCAAATTCCCTGTGCAGCAGGAAGAAGCCTCTCCATCGAGATGGTATCTGCACCAGCTGAGGTGACACCCTGAATTCGGCAGCAGTGCAGCCTCACCAGGGAAGGGAAAAGCAAGAGGCACTCACACTTTTCCCACTGCCTTTTGGTGTGTGCCCAAGCAAGCCTGGTTTGTGGCAGTGCCAGGAGTGATACCTGCCCAAAAGGAGCCTTAGCTCTCAGAGGATGCTCTGCTCCTCCCTGCCGTCTGTGTGCTTGCCAATTGCTGAGCTGACAAGACATCAGGAATCTTGTGCCAAAACACAGAGCCAGCACACTGCTTTTCTGCTGATCCCTGCTCGCCATCAGCTGGCCCAGGGCTTGCAAGAAATCAGCCCTGGAAGGGAGGATAGCTGTCCAGAGCTGACCAGAAGCAAAGGAAAAGATGCTGGCAGCTGGAGGGAGTCACCTCCAAGCCCCTCATTGCCTCTGGGCTTCCCGCACAGGCAAGCAGCCCCTATGTGTGCTGGACCTCAGGGCTGCATCCCTCAGCTGTCTGGCTGGGGACTGCGTTCCACCCTCTCCAGCTGTTTCGAGGACACTGCTGTATCCTAGCAGGGAGTGACCTGTGTGATGTTTTCATGAACTCTGAGTGAGAGATGTGACTTTCCTGGGCATGAATTCACTGGAAATGTTGGGTAGGTCAGAAATAGGCACTCTCAAACCTGGCTTCTGCTCCTGGTGCCAACATCCCAAAACACGTCAAGTCCAGGCTGATGATGGTTATACCTACTGCAGACAGGAGATGGGGTGGAAAATTATGTACAACCACTCACACTGATTGTGGGAGCACAGTGCAGAGCTACAGCACAGGTCAGGCATCTGCATTTCAGCATATACTGCTTGGAAACAAAGATTAGAGACATAGGAACATTTCGATTTTCACTGATTCACCACCCAAAAGGAAAAACTGAAGGTGAGGGAAAGGAAGGATATGTCCTTTGGGTTCAGCCCAGCAAGCAGGGCTTTTGTTCAACTCCTTCAGGGGGAAGGAGCTACAAGCAAGTTTGGAAACAAGACAACGTTTAAAATGAAGAAGCAGAGTGTTTGTGATCACAAAATGTTTTGAATTTTTTAAAACTGTCTCCTCTTGGCTGACCATTGGTTAAAGTCAGCATAAGTGAGTAAACTTCAGTCTGCAAAAATTGCAGCCAGTGCTAAGATGTTGCATAACAGATTGGAGCTGAGCAGGTGTGGGACCAAATGTCTCTGCTAAATGAGAGAGCTTTGCAGGTGATGCTCTGGTTAAGGCACCTGCCAGTAAATAGTCTCTTTCTTGGTGTTTGTCCATCTAAGATAATACTGTAGAAAAACTGTACAGATTACCCTCAAATCAGTAATTTTCTCTATGCCTATATGCCTATTTTTTTAATAAAGAAAATGACCTGCATCTCAAATCCAAACTTTTCAGACTGCTCAGTTGGAGCAGAATATTGGAGTCTTCCGACAAATTTTCTCCCTTATTGCTGAAATTTCAGCTGACAAAGAAAGCATCTTGTGCTCCTTTCTCACACATCTAAATTCTGAAGCATCAGGCGTTTTGAAGGGGAGGGATAATAACTCCCTGTTTTTAACATCCAACTCAATACGTTTGTGAAAGGGATTATACAGCACCTCGTCCGCCCACAGCAAGGGATTGAATGTGATGACCGGGGAGGGCACCTCCACTCTCATGTTTAATTCAGCCCATGTTTTCTGTCTCAAAGGCAGGGAAAGTGAGTGAGGCATTTACTTGGGTTGGAACGGGAGGTCAAATTTAAGTTTGAGTTAGCTCGACTTGGCCACCTGCAGTGTTATCCTGGTCATCATTAGAGAAGAGCTTGGGATCAAGACTGTGTTGGATGGAGCTCTGAACAATTTGTTCTAGTGAAAGGTGCCCCTGCCCATGGCAGGGAGGTTGGAACTGGATGATCTTTGAGGTCCCTTCCAACCCAAGCCATCCGATGACTACGATTTTATGATCTGTGCTCTGCCCTTGACATTTTTTTCTACCCTCAAAGACTGAACCCAAGCAGTCTGTAGCACTGTCCCCATTTTACAGAAGGCAAAAGCAAGGTATGGGGGACAAGGACCCTTGCCAAAAATAGCCAGCATGGTAAGAGCAGGACAGGGGTGCAAACAGCATTCTACTTCCTAATCATGGTCTGCTCCTGAGATGTTGGGTAGAACCTCGGGTATGTGACCACACCTGACTGCCTTTGCTTCTATATGCCTTTCGTTTGAACCAGCATATAAAGAAGAAATAAGTCCCAGGTGCTGGTGGGTCCTGGCAGGTGGAGAGGTTTCTCTACTCACACAACACAACCTGGGGTAGAGGCAGGGACCAGCTGTCCTAGTGCAGGACATGGGGAAAATGGGGGGTAAAAGGGTGGCAGGGTGGTGGGAAGAGGAGAAGAAGCAGGTGGTCATGGGGAGAAATGAATGAAAGAGATCAAAAAGTGGCATAAGGAAAGAGAGAAGATTTCTTGGGGACATGAAGCACAAAGACAAATAATGGTAGTAATGGCGGTGGTCGCGAGTACAAAGAAAACAAAAGGGAATGAAAAGCAAAGGGAGAAAATGAGAATAAAGCTAGGAAAGGAGAAGCAGAGGAGAAAGCAACCATCCTGCCAGCCTCTGTGATGGCTGTTATTTGCAGATAGGAAGTGCTGCCTGCAGAAAAGCTGATTGAGGCTGATTGAGGGAAAGAATGAGCCACATGTGACAGATGTTAGTCACTTTGCGTAATGCCCTACTGGAAGGCACTTGGATTCTGCAGGGATGACAGCACTCAAAGAAACTGCATGGAGCACAGCAACCCCAGGAGCAGACAGAAAGCTAGAGGAATGGCAGGAGTGCTTAAATCCCCCAGCCTCAAGTTGGGAAGAAAAGAAGAGAGAGACGAGTGGCAGGCTCTGCCTTTTGCATATTTCCTGCCTCCCTCCATGCTCGATCACTCCCTCATCCAAAACCAGGCAAAGGCCTGAAGCAGATGGGAACTCACACTCCTTCCTGCTGGCAGCAGGGCTGCCTCCATGCCCCTCAGAGCAGCCATCAGCACCCATGCAAATTGTTTCTAAAAAAATGTCTCAAGCTATTTGTTACTCAGGTGATTTGGAAAGCAAAGTTCAGGCAAAAAAAAGAGCCAAAAAGACAATTTAATTGTGCTTTTGTACCTCCATGTCTGACATAGACTACTTTTCCTTACTTCCAATATTTTTAAAAAAATCACTAAGCAGCAAATGGCACAAGGCCCTTCATGTGTAAGGCCCTCATGTGCAAGTCTTTTTCTTTTACTCATTTGCCCCACCTTTAAAAATGCAAGAGGAAAGCAAAACTTCTCAGGGACTACTTTACCTTCAGTGTTTCCAGTGAAGCAGCTGCCATATTAGATCATATTCAAATAGAGCCCCAAAGAGGTCGGGAGCAGCATATTAGCTGAACTGTTTATCTGCAGCCAGCCAAGGGGGGATGGTGCTGCTCAAATCAATTTTCTATGCTCCAACTGGCCCATCTTCTTGACACTTAGATGTCACTGTACCACTGGTGATAAAAAGGCCTGCCAAAAAAGGATGGATTTGGATTCACACAGGGTCCTACAGAGCCAAATGAGAATTGACAATATTAGTCTTTAGGACAATTTTACAGATAAAATTAACCAGAAGAATAAATTTTCAACAGTTCACTTAGTCTAATCTGCTTTCTATTGCATTGAATCTTGCTCCCATCCACTGTTGCCATTTTAATACTTGCAAGCAATGTTGGCTTTTTTTTCTTTTTTTTTGTTTCATGGAATAAAGATCAGGCACATGAACCAGAATACACATCGCCATGAAATGCCTGTCAAAAAATAACACACACCTGGTTTCTGTAAAAAGGAGGAGGAAGTCCCTCACATAGATTAAAAGCAAGGAGAAAAAGTATCAGCATGTTAAATTTGGGCCTGAGGTATAGTCTTTGATATGATCTGAACCTTAACTTTCCCTAAGTTCATCTGGCTTTGGTCTTAATATTATTATTTGGATAACTGAAGAGCAAAGGCTGAATCTCAGTTCCAGATCTGGTTTTGAATTAAAAATAGCCGACAGAAAGTTCAAGACTATCCATATTCTATCTTACCTCTGTTATAAACTATGTGGGACCTTGTACATCTGTGACTATCGTTCATGGTACTAGAAATCAGAAACTCTCCGATTTCATAATAATAAAAAACACATGTGCAACACTTTCCATCCCTCAGTACTGCACAAATGACCAAGTCTCACAATGAGCCTCTGAAATGTTTTCTCCGTGGCAGAGATGACATTTCATCAGGAGGTTGACTGTGTTGGTCAAGGACATTCAGACCATTCAAAAGCAGAGGTTGGGGCTGTGTGGCAGAGCCAAGGCAGGGGGAATAGCTGCACCTAACCTCTAATACACTACATTACACATCAGTCCTCGCATGCTTTTGTTTTACATATTGGTACAGAAGTTTTCCACATCTCTGGCTGAATATTTAGGGAAGAATTTCAAAAACCGATTCAGCTGGCTGTCGGAATGGAGCTGGAAGAAAATACTTGGGGTTTGGCTATGCTGAAACTATTCTGCCAGCACCTACTTTGAGCATTTTCAGGGCTTGAATCAGGCACTTGCCATGGAAAGAGGAATAATTTTTTTGCTAGCCCTGTGCAAGTTTACCCCAACACGAGCCTGCTCTAACCCTCTGAAGGACAACCTTCATTCCTGCCTCAGCACAGCCCAGGGCAAGCAGAGGCTGCAGTCTCACAGGTCCAGGGCTGCTCTGCCAGGGCTGGGCCCCGGGCAGTGGCAGCAGAGCCAGATTTTCCCTGCACTTGCTCCTCTGGGCTCCCAAAGGCAGCAAAGGAGCTGGATGCTGGAGATGTAGCCATCGACAGGATGTCACAGGTTTTCAGTGCTCATTACCTGGATAGGGGTGCCGCACGCACGGAGCTCCGTGCCTGGCCAGTAGCCCTGCACACGCCATGCGGGTCCCCGCTCGGCTCGGGGGCTGCTGCAGGCGCTGCGCGGGACGCCGCGCCGGCCCAGCCTCCGCGCCGCACGCGCTCCGCGCGCGCGGTTTTGGACCCCAGGCAAGGCCGCGGCAGGAGAAAGGAGAGAGAGGGGGAGCCTTGCCAGCGAGTACTGCACCCCCGTGGAAGATGAGAGCACAGCTTCGGAGCACACAGAGGTTTGCCGTTCCAGGTTTGGGGAGGGAGGGAGAGGGGGAGGGGGACGGAGCAGAGGGAAGGGTGTTGAGCTGGCCATGGGGTCCTTCGACTGGCGGGTGGGAGAGCAGGGCTGTCCCGTATGAAACATCACATGTGAGCAATGCGCCTGGAATTTGTGGTAACACAGTGGAGGAAGGATAAGGTCTGGGTGGACAGTGGGTTCTTTGATTGATGGGGGTCCCGGCCAGGCTGGGGCCTTGTAAGGTACCTCAGCCTTGGACAGGTACGGGGGCCAGAACGGTTGGTCGGTTTGTTTGTTTGTTTGTCTATTTATTTCTTTCGTTTTGGCTCTCCTGCGGCTACTGCCCAGGTTCGGCATGTTCTGGATATATTTGCTTTGCTCTGTTACAGCCTGAAAGAGTGGGCAGGACAAAGGGTTGTTACTGGAAATAAAAGACTTGCCCAAATCGTTCTAACAGGAACGTAGCCTATGTACCCCTATGTGGTTGCGAGCTATGCTGGCGAGGGTTCATGCCTTCGGTAGGGTCACCCATGCCAGACAGGTCAAAACCATAGGACCAGATACACTACATTCTTGGGCAGGATGAGCTCATTAGCCTTCTGGCAGTCATCCTAGGAGAAGGACAACTCTCATCCCAAACCCGGGCAGATGGAGCTCGCTTAGCCCTGGAAGGCCATCCATCTCAGAGAAGGTCACTCTAATCAAACCTACGTCCTGAGGACCTCGCTGCCACCGTCCAAGCTTGCTTGGCCCTGGCAGATGAACCTCAGGATTAAAGGGTGGGTTCAGTTCCGCGCATACTGCATCTCACCTAAAAAATCCATTGCGCAGGCTTGAAGGCTTTACCCACATGCAAAAAGTCCTGTAGCGACGGGCGAGGGTCGAAACGGTAGGTGAAAGGTGCACTGGGAGCCGCAGACTCAACCCTGCATGCAGGCGGTTCAGGATATTGGTCATTTGAGACTGACGGAGATGAGAGTCTCTTGGGGCAGCACCCTGAACGACCAAGCAGCCTTTTCAAGGACAGCACTGCTTGCTCCACTCGGAGAGGGGCCTAGAAAAGGTGGCCTAAACAAAGCTCATCTCCACCTTCACCCGGTTGGTTAACCGCAGACCAACGGGCATCTTCTTCCAATGCGGTCGCACAAAGAGCAAAAAACAAAGGCATGCACCTGCCTCCAAAGGTGTACTCAAATTAACTCTAGCATGTTGGAACATCAGAACCATGCTCGACTCTGCCAATAGTGGACGTCCTGAGCGACGCTCTGCCCTAATTGCCCATGAACTGGCTCGTCTCAACATCGACATTGCTGCTCTCAGTGAAGTTCGCCTTCACGAGGAAGGCAGCCTCAGAGAACATGGTGCCGGTTACACACTCTTTTGGTCAGGTAAGCCCAGAACCGAAAAACATCTCTCAGGTGTCGGCTTCATGATCAAAAACTCCATTGTCCCTAAACTCGAAAATCTGCCGACAGGTCACTCTGACCGCATTATCTCCCTACGCCTTCCACTAAACAACAACCAACACGTTGTCATCTTCAGTATATATGCCCCAACTCTCCAAGCTGACCCTGCTGAAAAAGATAAATTTTACACTGACCTGCGCTGTCTTACCCAAAAGGTGCCCGCAGATGATAAGATCATTATCCTTGGTGATTTCAACGCCAGAGTAGGTAAGAATTTTGAAGCCTGGAAAGGAGTATTAGGCAAGCATGGTGTTGGAAACTGCAACGATAATGGTCGACTTCTGCTAGAATTCTGTGCGGAGCAACAGTTCACCATCACCAATACTATCTTTCAGCAGAAAAATAGTCTGAAGACAACCTGGATGCACCCCAGGTCTAAGCATTGGCACCTCATTGATTATGTCTTGGTGCGACGGAGAGATGTCCGCGATGTCCTCCATACCCGCGTGATGCCCAGCGCAGAATGTCAAACAGACCATCGGCTTGTGCGCTGTAAACTCAACCTTTATCTCAAATTCAAACCCAAGAGGGGCAGTATCCCAAGGAGAAGACTCCAAGTTAAGGATCTCCAATCAGCCACAGTAAGAGAAAGATTCCAGGCAAACCTTCAAACTAAGCTTGATAACCATTCCACAGATTCTGCAGTTTCCTCTCCCGAAACAATTTGGCAGCATATTAAAAGTAGCATCCTCCATTTTCCCAAATCTTCGTTCGCGAAGCCTAGCCATGATGACCTGGATAGGAGTGGGAAGTGCCAGCCTTAGCACACAGCAGAGGCAAAGAGAGCCCCAGGCTGGGATAGATGAAGAAGGGCATTAACGCAAGGAGCAGATGAGTATGAAAGTCACACAAGGCACCCCAGGGGACAGAGGTCAGTTACCACCTGTTGAGGCCACAGTCATCTTCAGACTCTGACAATGTGCGTATCTCTCACCCCTCTAGATGACTGGTGAAGGATGGTTTGCTGCAGCTACCAGCCACACCATTAGCTCAGCTGGTGGAGATCACTGCCAAAAGTTCTCCAGGGCCAAAGCACTGCTTATAGGTTGGCAGCCTTTCTTCTGCTTGCAGAGGGGTTCTCCCTTCTGCTTTTCAAAAGCTGCTGACAGCACAATTGGAAAAGAAGCAACTTGGACCATGCTGAGGATGCAAAAGGGAGCACTGTCATCAAATGACCTCTGCAGCTGGGTTTGGTGCCTCTGGGCACTAGACAAACAGCCAGGGAGTGAGGTGAAGCATGAGGCACAGGACCACATTCACTGATGAATTTTACCTCTGTTCCTTGAGTCTGACCCAGAGCAGATGACAAACACTACAGCAGCCTGGGCTCCTCCTGCTATCCCTACTATCTATCTCCAATGCTACTCCAGCAAACCTTAAGCCTTTAAGCTGTACCTCATGCTATGCCATAAATTTTCATACCATAAAAGTCAGCTCTGGTGTGCTGCAACACGGCCTTCCTGTTACTTCAGTTGCTTTAAACTGGAAAAAAATGTGCAAGGGGTCACAGTCATATTTTAGGACTGCAGGGCCTTTGGGCCCAGAGAAGACCCAAGGCTGTATTATTTAGGCACAGCAACTCTGCTTTACAGGAAATACCAACGTACGAACTGTTTAGTGTCCCTTGCCTTGGAAACATGAATCAACCCCTGCACTCTTTTATTTTACAATACTGATGTATGCTTCGTTTCTGGATTACAATACTGGGAAAGCAGGCAAGGCAGCCAGAACTCCTCATCCCCCATGGCTGTGGGCTGGACTGAGTTTATGTCCTTCATTGGCACCATGCAGAGAGGCAGCAGGCAGGGAAACACAGGGTGGTTGGACACTGCTATCTGAATCCCCTTTACAAAGCCAGCAGTAAAACCACAGGCACTTCCAAAAAGCAAAACTCAACTTTTGGTCCAGAGCTGGATATGTGTTCATTTCTGCACTTGGAAAAAAAATGCTGCTGTCAAGGGAAAAAAACCCTTAAAAGCCACTGGCCAAGAATTTCCATCCCCTGGTGCTCAAATGGACAGTGCTGGGGGAGGCAGAGGGGTTTGTGCAGAGAATTAGGCTGTTGCTAATTAATCAGAACTGATGCATCCTTCAGTGCCCAAAATGGCCATTGGTAGTGAGGATGACAGAAGGAGGTGTTACCATCATGGGATTAAGGCAAAAGGCTTGACACACTGATTTGTATCCTTTACTACCACAGAGCTCAGACTGGATATTTTCAAAGTGTTTTAACCCAGAATTTATACAGATTGCCATGACCTGGGCAATAAAGTCCCAGTTTATGGAGCACTGAGTTTGTGAGATGAGGGGTTAAATCTGCTCTCTGTCCTGTGGTGGGAAGCAGGGGGGTCATAATCTGGACGTACAAAGTGTGAAATATGAAGGAAAACCGAGTGTTCAAATTGGCCACCTGAAATTAGAGACAAAATTTTCCAGTTTTGTCTCCCTTCTCTGCTCTGTATTCAGCACTTTCCAAAGAGAGGCAATAATCCCTGTGGGGGTCAGCCCCTGGCTGTCAGTAAAATGTTTGGGAGCTAATGTGGTGAGCAGCCTGGCTTTCAGCAGGGATAAAGAGAGATGCTGAGCAGCTGCCCACCAAGTGACCATCCCACAGCCATTCCCAGCAGCAGGGGTGGCAGCACCCTCTGAACACAGGCACCTGTGGACAGATTCGTGATAAGGAATCAAACCAGGAAGTGTGGAGAGCTGAAATCAAGAGACACACTGGACAACACGGCAGGAAAAGGAAGAAAATACTCTTTGCAGTAGATGGAAGGAATCGTAGCGCCTGGATGGGCTCGCACTCACTGCTGGCTCCAGTCAAATTGATTACCCTGCCTCTGCTCTGCCAAGTAGCAGCACAGCACTGAGCTCCTGGGCTGTTCAAGGAGGAAGTATGCTTGTCATGGATTGCTTTTTCTGGTGCTTTCTCCTCCTTTTTCTTCCAGCATATTTTTCCCCTCTGCTGGAGTTTCTCACAGGTTTTGGCAGCCCAGATCACCCCTGGAGGGCTTCACCTCTCCTGCTAGAGGCAGTCAGAGGTTCTCTGGGTTGGCAGCTGCCTCTGGGTACCAGTGCTTTTGGGGGAGGGCTCAGCTGGCAGCTGGCAGCTCCCTTCTCCTTATTGCACTTCCAGCTTTCATCTCCCAGTGCAATTTCCACTCCTGCCTCCACAGAGCCAGAGCCAGAACAGGCAAATACCCAGCCTGGGAGCCTGGTCTTCCTCTAGCAGCTCAGTGTCTGTGCCCCTCAGCTTGGGAATAGAGGCAGGACCCCGTCGCAGGCATCCCAGGTGCTGGATCACTTGCTTGCTTTGGCTGCCAGCTTCCCAGCATGGCTTTCCAAAAGGCATCTGTGCATCCAAGGTGCCAACAGGCAGTGTCTGCACGTGGTCTGAGTTTGGAATAAACGGCAATAGAAATGCATTCAGGCTGGAATAGGTCCCTTACACTTCAACAAGGCCAACTGGGGACTCAGTCTCTCTATTTTGCTCTCCTGCAGCCCATGCTAATGCTCAGGTAGAGTCAGAGCCTGCCCTCAGAGAAATCTCTGCGTGGCTTGTTTTTTTGAAAGACATTAGCGTTTCCTCAGGGACAGGAGGGTAAGAGCTGCCACCCAGCTGTACCTTTATTAGTGCAATTTTCTATTCTCTCCCTCCTGAAAGATATTTTCTGTCTGCCAGAATAACCCCAAAGTGCTTAAATTTAGCAGTCCTGACAGGAGCTAATCAGAGCTCATACCCCCACACTTTGCACCACTTTCTGCTTTCCAGCCAGACTCCAGGCTCAAATCAGCGCGTGACAAGGGATGGGGTGTCAGTGATGCAGTGGGAAAGGGATGGGAAAAGGCTGTATGTCCAGAACATGGACCATAGAGAGAACAAGCATACGAGGAGATGCACAAATAGAAATCAAGGGAGTGGCACATCTGGTTTCTCAGGAAAAACTCAGTACTTTCATGGGGAAGAAGACATTTCTGGTGAAAAATCTTCAGGCAGAAACCCAGCTGTTCAATGACATCCAGGTCAGCCAACTGATTCCCACCAGTCCTAACCCAATGTTGTTTTTTCTTACAGAAATTTCAGGAAATTTCCATCCCAGTTCCATGATACCACACGGGCCTGACAGTTCAGGGTACGCTAAGCTCTTGTCAGACCTGGCTGCATGCATCGCTCTGTGGGGCTAGCTCATGAAGAAGCCACAACCATTGCACCCCTGGGGGTGACTAAGCCTCTGTTTTAAACCAGGGAACACTGCACTGTGATAGGTGCTCTTGGGGGCTCAAATCCTTCCCAGGATTATCAAGGAGGAGGGCGTGTTAAGACAAAGGAATCCTTTGCCTCTCTTCATGAAAGAAGTGGTGTTAAATAAGACACATTGTGTTGCCAACATGAAAGATTAACAGCAGCAACGTGGCATGTTTATAAAAAAAAACTTAAGCAGACTTCTCTTTCTTCTTTGCTCTTAATTATAGGAATGTTGTTGAAAGCATAAGTAGAAGCTATTACAGACAGAGCAACCTGTAAAGGAAGAATCTTTAGGCAAGGCATTGGAAGTACTGTTAGAAATGTTGTTGCAGGTGAAAAAAGAAGACAAAATAAAAGGATGACCACAGAAGGATGGAAAATGCAGAAAAAAGGAATGATGCAGTGGGGGAAAATGAGGACGAGACTATGTTGCGAGCCTGGAAGTTGGTCTGGAGACTCTGCAGTCCCAGACTTATTTATGCTGGGTTTTTGACAGGGCACTACCAGTTAATGGCTCACCTTCGAAGCCTGGCTTGACCCATTACTGTCATAGGCAATGGCAGAATTACAAATCCTAAATCCTATTACCAATTTTGGAGGAGTTCGGATGTGACAGTTTTATTTAAAGGCTCCCTTTCAATAAAAAGTGGGCAAACTGTGATCAAGAGGAGGGAATTGTCTCTATTTTCGTGATTCACATCTCCTGGCACCCACAAAATATGCATTTCCATGCTCTGATCTGTGCTGCTGTGAAGGACACAGCTGAGAACAGAGCAGGGAGCTGCCGACTAAAGGGTGAAAGAAAGAAAGAAAGAAAAACACAGTTACATTTTATTCTTCCTAACATTTTGTTAAATTGGTTCAGCAAGCTTCCCTGAGTCTGGGGAGCTGGGAAGGGGAGGGAAAGAAACTTCATTAAGTGAAAAATTCTCAGAGATAATTGGGAGGCATGGGATAATAGTGGCAGCCTTCATTGTGCTGGGAAAGGAGGGCACTTGCTCTGTGTTTGTTAATTGAAGGAGCCAAGAGCATCTTTCTGCAGGGCCAGAGCTCGGGCTGGAAGGCTGAAGGAGATGTATATTTTTGCTGGTTTAAATAGACATTAGGGGGCTCCATTTTTTAAAAAATAAGCCTCTTGAGTTGCTTCGGCAGCCGATCCAAACAAGCGCGAGCAGCATGGGCTGAATCCTCCCCCACCCTTCGCACTCGCGCTCTGGTCCAGGGCTTGCTCGGCAAAACACTTCAGCCAGGGGAGGTGGGGACCCTGCCGGGACGAAGCGGCTCCTGGAGGGGACGGAGAGAGGGAGGGAGTGAGGGGGGAGGGAGAGGGAGCTCCGCAGCCCGGCGGAGGCACAAGAAATCTTCAGAGAGACACGGCGCCTGTTCTGTGTGGCATTGCTTGCCGACTCTGAAAATTAAATTCCCCCCACAGTGCAAATTTGCAGCTGTATCATGCAGACGTCGGAGCTTTGTTAAATAAGTTTGCAGTTCTGCTCACTGTGGAATAGATGAAGATCGGGCATCTTTCTAAAGATGCTCTTTTTTTGTAAACACCTCTGTGCCTTGTGATATTATTTGCACATTTATCCACTTGGGCCCTAAAAGTATTTAGATTAAAAAAAAATCTGTATCTGACTAATTAAAAATCATTAACATCATAATGTCTTATTAGTTTTATGAATACTCCCTTGTCTGTCTTGACTTTTCCAAGCAAATCAGAAACATTTTGGATCTGAGTCTTATTTGCCCTAAGGCCCGTTTACTCCACACAGGAAAAGCCAATCAAGCCTCAGAAGGAGAGCACATGAAGGCTGCACCCACTGCAAGCCTTTCCAGCTCTTGGAGTGGCACAAAGAAATTTCAGTTTAAAAAAACCAAACAATTCTTGAACATGCAATGCTGTGCAATAAGCTGAGTCTCACAAACTGCCCAGGAAAGTATTTTTGCCAACATCAGTTATTGTTTTCCCCCACAAAGACCTTGTAGTTCTAGGTCTGTTGTGACAATTAGTGATAAATCACTGCTGGGAGTTTGGGACATCCATTGGAAAGGCTCCCAATAGCCAGTTACCAGGAGAGCGCCAGGGCACACAGCAACATCATGCTTCATATTCTCTCTATTTTTAATGGCGAGTGGAGAAGGGTTACACTTTAGTTCTGCATATACTGTGTCAGGGTAAAATAATGTTCTTTTCTGGCAGCACTGAATCAGCACACATCCAAAATTTGCCTTCTTCCGCTGCACGTGCTGCCCCCATGGAAATCAGTGAAAGCCTCATACAGACATAGGAGGGCAGGATTTATCCCATAAATCACATCCCAGATCATAAATACATGCTTGAACCCTCCCTTAATATGATTCATTAAGAAGGAGCTTTTACGGTTGGGGTGGTTTTAATTATCATTGTGTAATTTTATTGTTATTGTTTCCATTAAACATTAACAAACATTCCTTATTTTTGGTTAACAAAGATCTTTCTTAGATTGCACAGTAGTTAATGAAAAACACATAAACACATGCAGAAAGATACCAGGACTCTCATTCAATTAAATATAAAACTTAGAGTAGAAGATCTATAAAAATCCAGATTGTAATGAATCATAAATAAAATATGGAAAACTAACAACTGCCTTGGGTAAAGTAGAAAATTTATAGCCCGAAGATTTGCATTTTTAAGGTTTGCATCGTTGTCTGTGTTGTGTTCACTATCACCCACAGAAGATGCACGTCCTCAATGCCAGAGCCCCAGCCCCAGCTCATTTTCTTGGCTTCTCTAGGCGAGCCCTGCAAATGCCACCAAGCCCTGAGTTAAACCCGCCTTTGCCCAGAGTGATCTCCAAGCCTCTGAACTTGGAACCGAAGCCACTTTCTGATCAATGAGTGAGAAGTCACAAGCACACCGGGTTCCCAGGTGTTTGGCCACTGGTGGGATGGGGACATGTCCAGCAAAGTTGTCCCCACACACTGTGGTGGATGCAGCTGGCACCCCCAGGCAAGGCTCTCCTCCTACACATGTTGGAAGAGAAATACAGAGAGAAGAGCTGGCTCCTCATTCTTGGCTTCCCCCACACCAAGAGAGAGGGTTTTCAGCCATTTGTTAGGCTGAGGTTGCCCTGTTTTTCCAAATGGGTCTGGGAAAAATTTGGCTGTAACTTCCAGCCAGTGATTGGCACTGGTGAGAAATGAGATGCATAAAAGGTCGGCTACTGACACACAGTCCCTGAACCCACCAACATCCAAATGAACTGTTGTTGAGAGATACGAAGTAAAAAGACTTTAGCTATGTTAGACCAAACCCACTAGGATGCAATAGTTGAACAATCCCATAAGGACCATTACTCTTGGGATAGTTATCAAAGCCGTAGCTGGCACATGCCATGGACTCCTGCCCATTGGGTTGTGTCGAGCCACTTAGTTACCAGCCTCAAAACTCATGTTCCAGCCTCCTTCATGATTAACCCTGACATTTCAGCTTCACAAGTACAATAAAAAGTCTGGAAGTTCTTCCAATGTTTATCCCAATGAAAGCAAAGCAAACCGGTCTCCAGACCAGAGGCTTTGCTTGAAACACCGGAATGTCAGCGTTGAAAGAGTTAATGGGTAAGAGAAGTAAAAGGATTTGATAAAAAGCTCTGAGGCATCTGCTGGAGTTAAGGGTGTGTGTCAGTCTGTCTGACACAACCATTACCACGGTGACAGAGTTCTCCCAAAAACACAAAAAGCGGACAAGCTGGATGAGTGCCTGAGGAAAGCAGGAGAGTGGAGATGGCTCCAGATGGAGATGATTTGGCCTCTGTAGGTGGGGCTTGGTGCTGGTGCTGGGGGCCAACTAATGTAATAATTAGTCTCGTGAGCTTTGTAGTCTTTTCCAGCTGGACAGATGTTTCAGGGGCTGGAGCCAGCTGTTGAAAAAAATAGAAATCCCTGGGAGTTTCACCCAACCTAACCTCATCTCCACTGCTCCAAGGAACGTGTCATGGTGCAGAGAGCTGCTGCCTGCAGTATTTGCAGGAATGGCTGTAGAGAGCCTTGAGAAACAAGGCTTTCCCAGGCAGCCCAAGGTTTTGAAAAACGTGTTCATGTGTCTGCTGCAGCTGTTTGGACAGGCAGTAGCCTACATGTGACTATTAAAGAAGGAAGCCCCTCAGCTGCTGGCAGCCAGAGCCCTGGGAAGGAAGGGCTTGGGAACCCTAGGCAAGCCAGGATCTGGAGCCAGATGGGGTTTGCAAAATCCTAGGGGGACTGAGACTGGACATAACGGGCAAGCAGGGAGGACTGTACACACCTTTGGGCTTGAAGGGGCCTGAAAGGATTGGATGGGGAAGGTGAGGGCAAGAGAAGTTGGGATGGGAGCAATGGGAGTCTGGTGGGGAGAACTTGGGGTATTTGGACTCCAGAGCAGGAGATAAGGACTACAGGGGCGGTGGGTCATAGTTTGCTGGAGTTCCTGAGGACAGTCAGCACTTAGGCCCTTGTCAGACTGCTCCATGCAAGCATGCAAGGAAATCCTAAACTGGGGCTACTTCAGCTCCTGTGCAGCACTGATGATGCAGGGAGCCCCACTTGACCAGGATCCAATGCTGGCATGGAGAGGCTGTAGAGTCAGATCAGGGATTTGTGGCACCAGAGCAGGAGGAGAACTGACTTTCAGCATACTGGATCACCAACACTGTGTCCAATCAGGCCAGCAAGGAAGTTTTAAGCAAGGGTCAACTTACACAAAGTGGTGGGTTAGACTGTGCAGGGGTTTGCACCTCTCATAGCGGGCTGTTTTCAGTACGGTTTTTTTCCCTCTATCTCACCCTTCTGCTAAGAGGAACTCACAGTTCAGTGCTCCCGAGGGAACAGGCTGGTGCAAACAGGGAAGCAGCGAGCTGCACGTGTGACCAAAACAGTTTTCCTTCAGCTCAGCAGCGGGAGCGCGGCTCTGGCGGCCGAGCCACGTGAGCCTCGGCAGGCTGAGCCTCCGCAGGCTGACTCTGGCCGGGCTGTAGCTCCTGGCACCAGCGCAGGGGTTATGTTGTTCCAGCGCGGCTAGCGAGTATTACAGAACAAGTCAGAAGTACGCTCGACAAACCACAGGCTTAAAAATAAGGGAAAACACATTTCCTCTCCTCACCAAGGTGGGAGAAGATAGTGTTTCCTCAGGCATTGCTTTGCTAGCACAGCGAGGATGGGTCTGAGCCGGTAAGTGTTTAAAAGTGAAGCCAAAGCCAAACAGCTGTGTTTGGGAGCACAGGCTGGGGCCACCTGCCCAGAGAAACCTCTGTGTTCATAAGCAGTATGAGCAGCAAGTCATGGTCAGGACTGAGATACAGGTGAGGATTTTCATGGGTCACATGCACCCCTGCCACTTCGTGAAAGTTAACACTTCTCTATCACTCTTCTTTAAGTAGAAAGAAACATTTTCTATTCTACCCTTTGATCAGGTGAAATAATTTTCTAGTCCTGTTACTTTCCTATTAGGCACAGAGCTGATAAAGGTTACCTTGGACATATTGCTGGGCATATTTTAACTCTGTGTTTTCTGGTTTTAATCCAGACCTCCAGCACTAAAAGGGGACAACATTAAGTATATCAGTGATTTATATGCCAAGAGTCTTTTTTGTTTTCTTAGACTATTCAGTTTTGAAGGCTCATTTACAGATTATTTATCATGGTCTCTGATGTCCAACTCCAATATCAAGAAGATGGACTGCAAATCCTTAATTATACTTGCATGTCCTGTATGTGTTAAGAACCCATAAAACAAAGCACATGCCCACTTCGGACTTCTAATAGTTTGATGAAGGTTTCTAAATTTTTCAAGCTGCCAGTCCATTTCAAAAGATGGATTACTTCTCTTAGGATTTCATCTACCTAATTATTTCAGTCCTGGTTATGTAACCACATCATATTTTCCTCCTGGCATTGCCCCTGAGTAGCACCCAGAGTTCAAGGGAAATGGTGTTACTCCTTAGCATAGAGGTGACAGGCAGCAATGCCTGGGCTGCATTTGCAGGAAGGTGCTGTTAGGGAGGTATGTGGTATACAAAGCCCAGGGACACCACCTTAGCCCCAGTGTTTCTGCAGGTGGCAGGCAGGCGGATGAGAGCACAGAAAAAGCATGTGTCCGGTCAAGTGGGTGCAGACCTAAGCATTTTGCAACCCAAATCTATCGTGTGGCAGGAAGCAAAAAACCATGATATGATGATGGGTATCACTGTGCTTAAGTGTCTGCAGCACCTCGTTGGAGAAAAGTCACCTATTGACTGATCACATGGACTCATAGAATCATTTAGGTTGGAAAAGACCTTTAAGGTCATTGAGTCCAACCATTAACCCAGCACTGTCAAGTTCATCCATAAAGCGTGCCCCGCAGCACCACATCTACACATTTTTTAAATACCACCAGGGACGGTGATTCAAGGATGACATGCTGGGGTCCTGCTGCCCCCACTTCCCATCTGGACTCTGCAGCAACAACAGGTGGCATTTCAAGCAAGACTTAGGAGCAGAAAGCTGTGTAATGGTTTCAAAGCAGCCCAGGAAATTGTGAGAATGTCCAAGAGAGAGACCTGCTCCACAGGACGGCTATGATTTGAACAAAGCAGCAGTGTGATCTGAGGATGTCTTGCAGCTGGCAGCCTTCAGCTCAAGGCTTGAAGGCACATGGGTATGTCAATCTACAAGAAGGGTTTTGTCTGGGCAGAGGGAAGGATGAGTGCTTTCTCCTCTGGATCCTCAGAGGTCTACATGGTAAGGGATAAGTTGTTCCTGGATTCCAGCTACCAGTGAGTCTCCCCAGATACAGAGTTCCACACCAAATCCAAAGTTTTCACAAAGTAAAATATGAGAGCAAGCAAGACTTTTTATTAGTATGACACTACAACTAAGACTTCTGCTGTTCATAAACATAGGCAGGGCTCTTAATATTTTTTGAAGGAAGAAAAATTACCCCTAACTGCAGCACTTTCCTTCTGAAGCTGGCCATGCCATGGATTGAACAACACAAAAAGACTGGGCTTTAAGTTTCTCTTTTTTCCTTTCCCCTCCCTGACAGTGAATGGCCTTTATTAGCATTAGAGCTGTGTAAATCCTCTATTCCATCACAGTCCAACCAGAACACCTGCTATTCATTTTTGGTGGAAGGAGGAGTGACGCCATGGGTTTGAAGCCTCCTGGTTGGCAGAGTGCTGGCTGCTGCTCTCCCTGCTGCCCACACCACAGCGGGCCTTGTGGGTGTCCCATTTGCACTGGGACCAGCCCAAGATTCCCACAGGTCAGAGGCTGAGGTGCCCACACTTAGGAGAAGGGATGATGGGTGCTTCTCCTGCTCACGACTGGGATGCAGCAAGCAAGGGGAGCGGCTCAGGGCCTGCAGTGCACTGGTACACCCTGCTGTGGGTTTGATGTATCAAGATCCAGCCAATTCCAACATTAGCATAAGTCTGGGCAACAAGTTCAGAGGGACACATTCTTCACCCGGTGCTCGGTGCTAGGGCAGCTTTGGGGGCCTGGTGGGTAGGGGTACACAGCTTGACCCTACACCTGCCCTGTCTGGGCACCCTGCACAGCAGACGTGCTGCCCTTTGGCTGATCCTGCAGCCTGGAGCAGAGCCAGGGCCTCCTCTGTTGGCCTTTGAAACCCCCTGCCCTCCCAGTGCAAGCATGGGCCTTTAAGCAATGGGAGGTGGGAACAGAGTGGGAAGGATGGGGAGCGCGGGAGAAGGCAGCAGGAAGGGAATGGGGTGGGGAGCAAGAGAGGAGCAGAGGGGGAGCAGGAGGGAAGCAGGGGGAGAGCAGGAGAGGAGCAGAGGAGGAGCAGGGGGAAATCAGGAGGAGAAAAACACTCCTCACCGTCCAGGCCACAGGGTATCCCTCTCCTCTTACTCCCTGCCAGAAAGAGGCGTTTGTTTCCAGTGGATGAATTATAGCCCCTACACCTGTGGTTATCAGCTTCAATATATTTTAAATTTAACCTGCATCATCTATTTATACATCCAGCACAGAAATACGTTTTTCTACAGCCTCAGGGCAGGGGCAGCAGCCCAGAAGAGGGGAGCAGGGCTGGCTGGGGAAGCTTTACAGCCAGGCTGATGATCCAATTAAGTCAACAAAGCGCCCCAGTGATGTGATCTGAGGGTTCAGGAGCTGGGAGTAAAGAGGGAACTGTGGCAGAAGGCAAAGCCAAGCAAACATATGGAATAAGTTACGGGGGAGACGGTGGAGGCAAAGTGCAGAAATGAGTTCAAGAGATTCCTGGGCTTTTCTCAAGAGAAGGAAAAGGACTCGAGGGGGTCTGCATGAAAAAGCAGGAAGGGGGGATTAAGATAAAGCCAAAAGAGGGAAGCCTGCTGTGCTGACTGGCCTTTGCTTGTTCCTGGAGCACTTTTTTCCCTTTTTTTTTTTCTTTTTCATTTGACTGTAGCAGGTATTAATGTAATTAAAAGACGCAGGAACTACCGGAGAGATCAGCAATAAGTTAAGGGTGAGCAGAAGGGAGTAGGAGTGGGAGCTACCTAGCAACCAATGCACAGAAGCCAATAAAATGTGCAGATAGGCAGCATCCAGGGAGAAAAAAAATAAAGCCCAAGACCATGAAAGACAAGCTCAGACATTGCATCCCCAAAGTCGTACAGCGGCATAAGCAGGAGAGTTGATGGCCATGCAGCGAGTTGAAGGATGTCACACCAGTCTCAGGGTCCTGGCACAAATTCCCACCTCTGTCCCCATCTCTCTGTTGCTGTGGCCCTGTCCCACAGCTTGGTCATGTCGAGCCCTGGGCAGCGCTTCCGTAATGCCTGGGTGAGGGCTCCGCTGGCTTGGCCGGGGCGGTAGTAGCAGGTGGAGAAGGTGAGAAGCACAGCTCCCTGCGCTGGGTGGCCAAGGGTGCTGGAGCCCAAGGCAGCAGGAGCAAGACCTGAGAACCCCTGTCTGTAAGAAGCAAGGCTATTTTGCTCTCTGTTTAATCCCCAGGGATGGCAGCATCCCCTCGCCACCAGGAGAAGCCTTCCCAGTGGCACCACAACCCCACCTCAGCGGGGGTGAGCTGTGGAATGGAGAGGAACTGGTCCACAAAGAGCGTCCCTGCTATGCTTTGACCTGCTTAAGGGCTTTTTATAAAACTCATTTGCAGTTAAAGCCACGCGACCTTTTATTTCAGGCAAGACTTCATGTTTGATCCTATAATTGTGGCAAGATTTCTTTTTTTTAAGAATACAGTTTTACAGAAAACGACACCCAAGAAGTGCTCATCCTCAGTCTCGCTACACTTTTGGGAAAGACAGTAGCCTTTCTCCAGCAAGCCAATCCACTCTTTCCATTCTGTACCTTAGCTTCATATTTTTATTACTGTATTTAAAACTTGTTTGGCTTCAAAGTGTGATGGATTTTCCCAAAAGGTCGAGCAAAATTGTACAAGTTGTCTTTTAATTTACCAAGCTTTAAAAAAAATATCATTTACCCAGGTTTGAAAATTCACCCTGTGTATCCTTTCTTTAATGTGGGACTTTATTTACTAAATTACTGTTATTGTACCACTGAGTTTTTCACCCAGGTGAAGAGTGTTGACAAACAATTCTCTTTAAAAATATGGCATAGTTAAGTAGTTGAGGGGTAAGGAGGGAGAAAGAAGGTTTTGCCCTCATGAGTCTGGTTACAGCTGATGTCTCCTCCACTGTCACACATGTCACCTTGCCATGGGCTTTCTCCCAGGCTCTTGGCAGAAACAGCCATGGGACTGAAGAGGAGGGCTAGAGCTCCACTGCACGTTTCAGGGCTTGACCCCATCCTCATTTTTATTTGTCCTCCACTCTCGCGTGTTGCTCCATATTAACACCGGTAGCTTCTGCCATGGCTTCCCTTGGTACACTTGCATCGTTAAAAGTCACGCTGGCAGGATCAGGGACTTGTTTTGGAGTAATGGATTTGTTGCAGAATTATACCTAACTAGCTATGTCTTCAGCAAAAAAAAATAAAAAAATTGGTTATGCTGTTTTTTGAGTTTCAGGCCATTAAAAATTACCCAGAATGTACAGTCACTCAGTAGCAGCTTCGTAGATAAGGATTTAATTATAATCCCTGCACTCACTTATACTCTTTGAATACCAAATGTATTTTGTGATTGCTTTCAGAGCACACTATTTTTTTTCCCCCAGAAATTTGAAGGCAATTGAGCAATTTTACAGTCTGGAGTCCTGATTCAGCAGCCTTCCCTGTTCAGCAAAGAAATGATGTGCTTAATTCCAATGGGACTTGGGCATATGCCTAATTGGAACCAACGTTTAAGATCACATTAAAATTAATATCTTAATTTTTGTACCACTTTTGTGCCCCTGTGTGGAACACAATTTGATTCCATGACTCAAACTTTTATACAAAGAGGGTTTTGTTAAATCTCCACTTCATTGCAGATGTTCTTGCAGGTACTGCACAAAGCCCAGAAGGCTTAATGGAAACTTCACATGCAGTCTGTATGTAAAATACTTTGAATATGTTCTGTGTATTACAATTTATGTATGTATGTATGTTTGAATATGATGTATGTATTCAAAGAGGGAGGAAGAGAAAAGGAGACTTTGGAGATACCCTTAGGGGTTTAGACGAGCAGTTCAGCATAAGGATAGCTGAGAGCAAGCTTGTAGCTGGAAATTCTCCCTGGTTCATGACAGCTTCCAGCTTCTTTGTGTTGTGTTTTTCATGGGTTTGGGTTTTTTGTTTGGGTTTGGGTGGGTTTGTTTGTTTGTTTGCTTGCTTTTGGTTTTGCAGCATTTCTTGGTTTCCTTTGGCTTCCCCATGTCACATCCCGATCTTGGAGAGTTAGCACCCACTGACTCTGTTGGAGACCCAGGTTCAAGTGCAAACTCTGGTCATCTAAAAGATTTGTACTCAGTCTTCTCTTGTCATAATCACTTGGCTACTAGCCAGGCAGGCCTGATATTATATCCTCCTCCACCTTTGGCTTTAAGGAGAAATTCCATCCTTTTCTCAGTGAAAGTTTATAGCAGCTGCTGTGCTTCTGGGGAACAAATCAGCTCTGATGAGCTTGCTCTGTCTCATGGAAAAGCCATTTTATTCAAAAATTTCTAAGTAAGCCATAGCCAGAACTCTGGGCTTTGTCCCCGTGCTCTGAATGATGCATGATCTGCAGGCACTGGGTACTGTGCTGGGCTGCCAAACCCGCTGACTTGGGGGTGATTGGAGGGCAGAAGTCCTGTCCCTGGGATACATCCTCTCTCCTGTCTTCTCACCCAGTGGGATCCGGAGAGGAAAGACAGTTTGTAAACAGTCCCTGGAGAATATGTGGGGAGCATCATGATCACTTAGCCAGAGTGGGTTAAACCAACGTTTGTGAGCTAAGAGCCCTCCAGTGCTGCTAGTGCAGATTTAGGGGCACTAATAGAAATGTGTGGGGCAAGCAGAGAGTGCACATGGGAAAAGGTTTCAGCAGTTTTGCCCTGCTTCCATCAAACATCTCAGCTTCACTGGAGAAAGGGATAACAAGCCAGGGGATGAGACTCTGGTTATATATACATTTAAGAGGGAGAGTGCCTCAGGTAAGAAAGAGGAACTCCACTTTGGACTGGAGCCGTGATTTTGCACTATTGCACATTAAAGGGCAGCTAAACTTCATCTGAATTTTCCACAACAGGTTTTTTTATGACCAGTTGGACCAGCATGGAAAATTATTCCCCCCAACAGTTGACTTCATTACAGAAAAACGCTTATGGCAATTTTAAATTGCAGTGTCCTTTGTGCCTCTGTTGTCTGCTACAGACTTGCCAAGGAGAGGAAGAGAAGGAGCTCAGGGCTCTAGGAGGGCTGTATCCCTCTGACCCTGAAGTGCCCTAACTGCAGAGCTTTGCTCTACTAGTGTTCATCCTCCCTCTTCCCCAGAGCAAATCGAGCTGAAGTACTGAGAGACTTGCCAGGTGGGTACCATGGCTCTGAACCCACACATCATCCCAGAGCAACAACATCCTTATCCAGCAGCCTCTGTGCTGTGAATAACCACCAATGCACATCTCATGTGCAAGTCTGCCATGTGCTGGATCTTGGGTTCTTTCAGAACACCCTGCTCACTACAGACCATGCCATCGGGCCCCTAAATCACAGAGGGTCTCCCCAGCATCTGCTCAAATCAGAAGAATGCACTGCTTCCCAGCTCATTTAATGCTACTTCCTATGGAGGACATCAAGCTTTGAGGAGCTGGACAGTCTATAGGGCAGATGGCAATCCCCATGGAAGTGCATGAAGGAAATGCATCTCTATTCCAGCCCCCTTGTGACAGCACCATTTGGGACAAGTAAGGGACCAAAGGGCAGTTTTTCTTTGGGAAAGATACTGCCAGCACATTCTACTACTGCAAGGTAGTATCTGGATATTCAATAAGGAGCGTGGAGGTTTTTCTCACCATTACAATAACACTGCAAACAGCTATGTTATTTATTGTCATATCGTTTTTGCCAAGAGCTTTAGCTCATCTATTGGTCGCTAGAAGCAGAAGCGTTTGCAAAACAGTTTAAAAAAACATCTTGCGCCGTTATTCTTCAGCTTCCATATCCAAGCGCTCTACCTCGGGAACACGGTGAGACTGCCTGCACACAAAACACTGCCAGATGTAGAAAGTAAACGAGCTGAGAAAACTAAATGCTTTTTATCATTTCTTTCAGCTAAAGTAATCGTACGTGTTACTCTGAACAATCGCAGGAATGAAATTTTCAGAGAGAAGTGCGATTTAGCTGAATTTCAAATTCCCTTTTTCTCCTTCAAATTCCTTTCTGCCTGTTTGGGTTTTTTTCCTCCACACTAGCTAGAACTTGTGCCTGTGGCTAGTCATCCTGGAGCGTCTCTTGGGCTTTCCATGACACGAACAACCCCGAAACACCGGCTCTGCCTTACACCCACTTTTTTCTTTAGCAGCGGTCTGTGCCACAGCCGCTACGGCTGAGAGCAAGCAACCACAGCGCGCCGGCGTTCGCAGCGTGTTTGCTTTTCTCCCCGCCAAGCAATCGACGTGTAATTGCAGAATATTTGGAGGAAGGGCAGAAATGAGGGTCAGGACCCCGCAACCCACGTCAACCATCTGGCCCTGCTGGTTTTACGTGATATGAATCGGCAGCAAGCCCAGCCTCAGCCTGGCTGTGAAACGCGTGGGATAAGGAGCGGAAAGCGCTGGAGAGATCTCCGCGGATGGTGTTCCCAGGGCACCGGGATGTCTGCTGATGAGCAAGGCAGGCACAAGCCTGCCCGGCCCTTCTATCTATCAGCAACCACTGGCTACCAGCTTTTGTCATTCAGATGATGATGTCCCTGTGCCTGCGCCGTTATTGGGCTCTTAATATTTAGCAGCCTGTCAGGCAGCTTTAATTAGTTTCTCTCTAGAGCAGGCTGTGGGTTGGGGGGTGCTGCAAAAGGCATTTGCAGAGGTTCAAATGCAAGGCAGTTCAGGCTTAAATGCACAGGATCGGGGGATTAAAAGAAGTGTTAAAAATGTGCCCTTTGTGATATGCCTTCCAGCGCCGGGGGCCGGCGTGCACAGCGCTTATGAATATACACAGCTGATTTAGGGAAGCAGCCTGCCAAGCAGAGCTGCCGCAGCCCACACAGCTAAGGCATGTTCCTCAAACCCTGTGTCCCCGCACTGACTGGAGCCTCCAAGCCCTCCCCCGCCCCATCTCCACCCCCCCACCACCACGGGCACCCTTCCCCAAATCACCCTCCATTTGCAGGCGCAGATCAAACCCCCAGCTCTCCCCCACAGAGAACACTCAGATCCCAGACCAGCACCCTGTCATTGCTCTGCCCCTTTGCTTGCTTGCCCCTGCCCACTCACCACTCCCTGCCTCACCCCGTGGGCTCTCCACTCCCCAGACCCCCAGCCCAGTACCTCCTTCAGCGGCACCAGGAACAGCCAGGACAACACCTTAAGACCCATTTGCCTTAATTTTGTCTGTTCCCAGTCAACCACAAACTTTGCACTCCCCCTGACCCCCACCCCTGATGTGTCCTATCTATTCCAGACCACCAGCACTGGGGAGGGTGGCCATGTGCTTGTGCGCAACCCAGAAATAACCCTGCCATGACCTAGGGTGGACCCATGAGCCAGAAATAATAATTCCAAGTATTTTAAACAGCCAGAGGAGACTGGCTGAGATAAAATGTCACAGGGAATTCCCTGCCAGCACAAACAATACGAATTACAGAATCAGTAACACAAAGTATCATTAACTGTTCCGTGTCTGCAAAAATAGGTTGTGCCTCGGCAGTCCGAAGGCAGCACAGGGTGCTTTGAGAAGGGTGGCACAGGGATACGGCCGAAAAGATACCAATTAGTGGTTTTGTTCCTGGCTTTTGTGGTGTTCCATGACCTCCCTGGTGGTGTGTATTCTTCAGAGGTCGGGCTAACCTGGATCGTTGGCATTCAGATGTTAATTTTACTTCAGATGCAACAGAATAAAAAGTGGCCAGCCTGGCATTTGGGACATACACATTGCTCCTCAGCAGGTCAGAAAGGCAGCTGGGCTCTCAAGGAAGCACATGGCCTGGCTTGGCTGTTTCTAAATTGAAGGCAAGCTTATAGTGGCCAGAGCAGCTAATTACATCAGATTTTGAATACTTAAGGAAAAAAAATCCCAGTATGGAGCAGCTCTGCCTTTCCTCATGTTTCTTAGTCCACATTCACTCCTGCATGTGCTAGACGGTGTATTGTAGGGATTGTTCATACCTACTGGTTTCTCAGTGCAGCAGAGGTGAAAGCTGCACAGACATTTAACAGTAATAACCCGCACATTCGAACACTTTGCAGATATTTACTGCAGGCAGCAATATCTCAGTCCTTCAGATAGGGAGTTTAAGAGAGACAGGGATAACCTGAATTGCCCAAGGTCCCGAAGGAGAAGCATGGTATGATATCAGAGCTGCAAGCCTAGTACCCTTACCTTACAGACCTGTGCAAAGCCTGTTAGACAAAACCTTTCTGCATTAAAAGAAATCCCTCTTTGTGGAAACCAGTGATCCAACTCCCATCTTGTGTTTATTTGGCAAATTGCTTCTCACACCCCGAGCACTGCCTTTGAAATCTGTCCTGAACCCCCACAAGTCCAAATGCTTCTTGTCAGCTCCAGGTCACCACCAAACCTCTTGTTGCAGTCAGAAGTACTTTAAAACTAGATAAAAATTAGTAGTTTATTTTTAAAATGCTGGAATATTCAACAAGATAGAAACCATTTGCCTAGAGAGGCTTCTTGTGCAGCTAATCAGCTCGGTAAATGCATCGTTTTGATAGAAAGCTCTCCCCTCTTTGCTTGGTAAACACAGCATACATTATCCCTTTCTGCATGATGACATTAAATAAGGGAAACGGTGCTGCAGACAGGGTGGTTTCCTGTGCTTCTGGTTTGATTCAGGCAGTTTCCAGATGACAAGATCTCAGATCTGTGAGGGACGCGGGAACTACCTATGTGGGTTACAAGCAGCCTTGCCACTGCCTGCCTTGATGTCCTTGGTCTTATCAACTGGCCCAAAGTTCATTAATTTCAGGCTTCAGGAAGGGCTGTGGGGTTTACAGGTTATTGATCTTTCCCAAGCTTTTACGTGTGACTCAGCATAACTCCCTTCCATGCGAAATGGTCAACAACAGCAAAATCTTGTGTGGGCCCACCAAGCTCCCTGGACCCCTAACATGGAGGCAAGCAAGCAGGATTAGCCAGGCAACACACCCAGCCATGATGCAGGAAGAGCCAGTGGACAGGAGTTTGTCGGGGAACATGCTGGCATCACTTAATCAGATGTTAATTCCAAGGAGGTAAGGAGCTGGCTGGAGCCTGCAAAGGATGCTGGAAAGGATGCAAAGGAAAGGCAGGGATCCACTCCCCAATTTGCTCTGCAGAGAGCCAGGATATGATTTGGGGTGTAAAGCTGTATTAGTGTCCAAAGTGCTGCTTCGCTCTCACAGGAATCCTTTGTGTCCTTAATGAAGGGAAAAAACAGGGCTTTATTCCGAAGCTTTGTGTATAATCAGATGCTGTGTTGTAAGGCTCTGGAAAACACACCAGAAATAATAATTGGGGGGAAATAAAAGGTTTAGTTCAAAACAGTGTGTGATTTAAATAAGAAGTGAAAAAGAAAGTGTGCAGGATTTGAGCATCAGAAGAATGAACTTTTAATTCATTTGCATTGAGATTACAGGGGGAGGGGCAGCATTTAAACTGGTATAAAAAACTAGTTTAGATGTAAATGAGAGATAATGGTCTTTGGTAGGGAAATAAGCAGGGGGACGAACTTTGGCCACCAGGAGCCCGCCATAAGTCCTGGCATTGTCGCTGGAGCTGGAAGCCCCAGATGCAGTAATTAGCAATGAGTTTGCAGATCTCAGCACCGTCGGAACAAAAGGGCATCGCTGAGGAGCTGGGCTGCCAGCTGGGAGAAGGGGAGGTGAGCTGGCATGCCACAAGGGTTCATTACCCAGCAGTTTGCAGAGGGGAAAAGAAAAAGATCCGAGGTTGCAGCCTGGAGCAGGCATAAAAGCAATCTAGGGGTTGTGGGGTTTAATAGTTCCCAGAGCCCTGGCATTTTCAGCTGAAAAATTCCCTCAGCAACTGAGCCAAAGGGGTCAAGATTTTTAAATAGGTCTTGCAATGCCCATGGAGACAAGTGCTGCTATTCTTTAACCCTGAAAGTCTCGGTTGATTAGTTTGGAGCAGGGAGGCAGGCTGCTGCAGAGATGCAATTTGATTTGTAATCATCCCATAGGCCTGAGCTCACCTACCTGAGAAGGAAGGGGGAGTGGGAAACACATCACAAGCCCCTGCCTGCTGCAGCCACACTGCTTCTCTCCTCCCTCAGCCCAGGACAGCGTCCTCTGCACAGGCAAAGTTAAAGCCATGTCCATACAGCCCACGTGCATCCTGCATCCTGCACGGATGTCATTAGACAAAGTTTGGCCAGAGATCTGAGGTTTGTTACTGGTATTATATGTATTTATTGGAGAAGAGCTGGTCCCAGTTTGCTCTGGGAAAAGTCCAGCTCTCTCCCCAGGATCCCTCAGCTCATGGAGGGATTGATTGATCTGCTTATTACTATCATGTTATTATTATTTAATTGCTCACAAGAAATGGCCTCCCTGGAATGCAGAGTTTGTTTCTGCTGAGGCAATCAGGGCCCAGATCCTTCAACCCAGGACGGCAGCTTCTGGCGTAGCAACTCCCCTGCTCGGGAAAGAATGTGCCTCCGCTCCCTTCCCTGTGTGGTGCGGAGCCATTCGCTACAGGCACGTCTGATGAATACAGCCTGTTGCCACCTCTCGGTGGCCTGCCCAGTCCCAGGCAGAGTTGTTATAGATTTACATGGGGAATGACCTGGTTTCTGGGCCCTGTCAGGAAAAAAATAACTCTGCTGTCATCCAAATGATGCATGAAGCAGGCAGCCCCCGGGTCAGACCCAGGCTTTACGTTCCCAGGAGTGATGGAGGAATTCAAAATAGCCTCTTGCTCCTGTGCCACAGCACTTAATGCCTCGTATGGCACCTAAATACTGCTGGGGGTTCTGCCAGCTGAGGGTCCCGACCCCTCACAGCGTTGCTGAGCAAGTCCTCACCCCTCGCTCCAGGCTTTCACTCACAGTTTGCAGGTGCCACGCTTTTTTATTAGTTTCTTACCAATGTGTGTCAAGCAAAGTCCTGAAGCGCACCACAAGGATCATTTCTCTCCCTACTACTCTCCCTCCCTTCTCCAAGCTAATCCTATTTCTCTGCAGCACTGCCTTGCATCTCCCCTGCCCGTGTGCTGCCTGCTGTGCTCTCACCCACTGCCACACTACTCCAAGGCCACTGCTCCTGCCCCACAGAGCATCCCTGTGTGCATGTGTAAGGACACACATGCCTGTGTGCAGGAAAAGCAGGGAGGGAAAAGAAATAGCCTGGGCTTTCCGTGGTCTTCTGCAGCTGCTCAGAGCTGCAGGCAGGTCTAGCTTTGCAACGTGGACGCCAGGGTCCTGTCCCTCACTGATGGATGCCAGGAAGCATTTCTGTGTCACTGCAAAAGGCTTGGAGTGTTCCTGGTATGGGTGATGCCAAGGGGAGGAGGAAGGAGCAAAGGAGTAGTCTCTTCTCCTTCCCATACACCCTCCTAAACCTGGGTTGGGAGACCGCTCACTTCAAACCCAAGGCCGGAGCCTGGACCCCGGCATGGGGCTGGTCAAGTCCTGGAGAAGGGAGCTCCATGCTTGATGGCTTGAGGACAGCCCAGCCTGGGGAGCCACGGGCTGCACCGCTGTGTTTTCAGTGGAGTGTGCAAAGGAGACATGAGGTCATAACCCTTTGACAGCAGAGTTGGGCACTGTTCATCCAGATATCCAGCCCCTGCCCTGACACCCATGACCCATCATGTGCCTGACCAAGTTGTTTGTTCTCTGAGCCTGGAAGTGTGCCATATGTTACCCCTGGCCTTTGGGGAGAGAGGTGTCCCTGGTTCAGTCCGAGGCTTCCTGGCAAGCTGGTATCTGAACACAGAAGGGGATGGAGGATTGATATTTAAAATGCAGAAGTACATAGAGGAAAAGCCTGAGTCCCTCCTCGAAAGAGCAACGTGTTAGCATGGGCAGCAACCATCTGTCCACCGTGCTGGCTGGCCTGCTCCAGGCAGCATGCAGCTGGCATTGCCAGGGGGGCACAGCTCTGCTGTGCTGTGCCGGGCTGGGCTTTTTTTTTAACATCTCTTTTATTGAAGAAACAACAGACATTTCCAGTCAGATTCACCACTGGCATTGCCCTAGCCACATGGCTAGAGCAATGCCAGGAGCAGATTCAGCTCCAGGACTTGATTGTCTTCCAAAATGTGAATTGGCACTGGGAAAAGCCACTAAGGTCAGGATCCTCCCAGTGTGGAGCTACTGTACTAGAGCAGCCCACAGCCAGGGCAAACAAAAGGCCACAGATAGGGAGTAGAGGGGAGTGCAAGCAGCTAAGGGTTATGCATTTAACAGAGTTATTTGTAATAACCATTCTTAAAATGCTGTGCTGCATGGATAAGGATTGCAAGTGTTTCCATACCTGTCATTTAAATTGCTGCTAATTTGGCAGCATTATAATTGGCTTTTTCTCCCCTGCTCTGCCTTTTCCCTGCAAGAGAAGTCTGGATCAGCAGCCCCAGTTTACACGACACTTCACACCCCTCCCTGTGTGCATTTGGGAAGAACAGGCAAGCTTTGGTCTGGGAGCCAGAGCATGCTTGGGAACCACCTTTAATTCCCAGAAACGTAGATCTGAGCAGCCACCACCCAAGCTCAGGGGAAGATTGCACCAAGATGGGACGTGCTGTGTTTATTGACCTCCATCCCCCTCCTAGTCCTCTCTGGTACTGTTTGGGAGTCTTTTTAGGCAATTGAGAAGTGAGTGCTTTGTCACCCAGCAGAGCAGAGGAGCCCAGTCCTTTACAGCTGGGAAATCTCAGAGCCATTGGTACTCCTGGCCACCTTTGCTCCAGCACAGCTTTTGTCCCTCACTACTAAGGGGCAGTGAGTCATACAGATTTGTCCAGCTTTGGGGTGGGAGGCAGCCCCTGCCTCCCCCTGCCCTCTTTGTCCATCACTGATTTTTATTTCCAAGCTGTCTCTTGATTGATAGTTCGAAAACTCCCCACAACCACTTCTAATGCATCTCAGGTATAATCTCTCCAGGGAGGCTGAGTCCCCCTCGCCAGGTGCTCCCTGTGCTCCTGGAAAGGCCGGGCTGATTGCATCCATGCATCACTGTGCAAACCTACATACAGCCGCTTCCCTCCCAGGAGGATTTCTCTGTCTGCAGGATCCCTGAAGAGAGCAGGGCAGGGCAGGGATGTGCAGGGGAACAGCAGTGTCGCCGCTGGCTGCTGAGGGAGTGTGCAAGGCTGCTGGTGCAGGGGCAAAGGACAGGCAGAGGAACGAGGGGAAAAAACAGGTGAAGAGGAAGCAGCTCAGGTCCTTTCTCCGTGTTTCAGGTGGGCTACATCATCTCTCTACACCCCAGGGGAGTGCACACCTGGCCCTGCTTCACTATTATATACATAGATATATATGTAAAAAAAGGACAAACCTCTTGCACGCCCCTACCCCACCTGGGGGTAAGAGCACGTGCGCCAATACACAGAGTTTCCAGAGAGACTGGAGCAAAAAGGGAGCCTGTGGCCATCCTCAGCTGAGGGCACAGCAGGGTAGTGAGGCTCCACACAACCTCCCAAACTTACGGCCTCACAGCAAGCCCCTGTCCTGCCCCATTGAGGGTGCTGGCTTCAGGGGCAGCATGGACACAACTTGGAGGCTCTCCAGAAACTCCTGACATAACTCCAAGGCACACCCCCACCACAGCCACATGCCCGTCCCCGCTACCAGCACAGGCTGCTCCCATCCCGCTCCTCAATTTTTATCCAGTGTCAACAGCTGCTACACTGCACAGGAGTGAGCTGGAGGAACTGCTGGCTTTAAACTGGCTCCTGGAGAGACCTCCAAACAAGTAAATTTTCTAGTTAATCGTGTCCCGGTAGAGAGGACACTCACAAATCAGCAGCGCCCAGTGCTCCGGAGCAGCACAACCTCCTCTGGGTACAAGTAATCGTTCAGAAGAGCATCCAGGGGAGAGGGGGGCGGTATTCCCTGTGTTCTCAGTTTGCTAACCGCGGGCCTGTGATGGCTCTCCCAGTGTCGCTGTTATCACCGTTCCTCTACCAGAGGCAATTAGCCTGCTTCCCCCGCTGTTTGCACAGGCCTCACAGGCAGCGATGGGGGAGACAGAAAGATGGGAAGTTAAACCTGATTGCAGAGCCACAAAATCAACAGGATGACAGCAGGGGCTGGGTATTGCCTGAAATGGGATGTAAAGCTCGTTTCATTCAGCGATGGATTCATTCCCAGCTGAGGGAGAGCTGCTGGCTGTAGGTCAAATGGCACATTGTCTTCTCACCATTGGGCTTTTGCTCTGCCAAGACCAGCTTTTTTCAGGAGTGATAACACATCTCTTGGGTCTGGAAAGCAACAGTCCTGTGACACTGTTCCCCTCCAGGAGGCAGGTGACAGTACCTCACATACCTGCAGAACATGGGGCCTTGATGACTGTCCCCTGCAGACGGGCCATTGGGCTCCATGCTGTGGGGCTGTGCTGTCACACTGCAGCACAGGCTGCCCATGGGCAGTCTGTACCTCCTCAGTCAGAAAGTCCCCCCAGTCCCTCTGTCCTTCCTCTGGGGTATGGGTGGGTTGGGGGTATGCAGTGCTGGACCAGAAGGAGAGGGCCAGCACAGTGCTGAGGTGACTCTTTGCAGTTTTGCTTTTCATTGCAGCCAGGGTGGGTTATCAGAACTCATAAAATGCATGAAACAACCTGGATGCATGCTGATTCCATCCCAGTCCCACTCCTAGTGTAAGCAGCAGCAGGATGCAAATGCTGAGTTTCCACATTATTCCTGGCTCTGTCAGGCTTCTCCAGCCTGGTGGTATTTCCCAGGAGAGGCTTCTCAATACTTCCAGCACCTCAGGGCCACCTGAGAGCCAGGTTGGGACAGTAGTTCCCCCCTAACCATCAGCAGCCCAACTCCTGCAAGGAACACACTGGCCTGTGAGGAGCCCTTGCATTGAGCTGGAGGGGAGGGCAGCCCCTTCCCCTTGCTGCCACAAGAAAGAAAGACAGGAAGGGAAGTTACCTGGCAGTCTTGGTGTTAACCCTGTGCCTGTCCACCACAGCTGGCTGGGAAAGTCAAGCCTGACACACATCTCCCTTCATCCAAAGGGGTCCATGTGCTGGTTTGGGGTGGGCACAGCCCTCGGCACCTCCCCTAGATGCAAAGACCTGGAGCAGGCACCTGCAGGCAAACTGAGTGCCTCAGGCTTGGTCCTTGCTGTGATCCCTATGCCATTCCCCACTGAGACCTGGGGCACTGCTTGTCCTTGCTTGAACCCCTTTAGGGATCAAGCCCTTTTGCCAGGATGCTGCTGCCTCACCCTGTAAAAGGGCTTCATCATTTCTTCCAATCAACAAAGGCTGAGGAGCATCTAATCCCAGAGAGGCAGCAGGCCATTGCAGAGAGGACATCTCTTTTCTTCTGGCCTCTTGCTCCCTCTGCCCAGGCACACAGTGGGAGATGTGCATGTGCTCGTGCCTGAGTCCACACTCACCTGCTCTCTGTGGGAAACGTCCCCTGGCAGGGGAAGGCAAATCTCCTCCTGTTCTGCAAGGTTAGAGCTGCTGGGACATTCCCGTCTCCTCCTGCCAAAAGCACTGCTGCTGAAATAGCACTGCTGCAAATAAAACCATCTCCTGGCTAATTACTGGGGAACAGTTCACCTTCTATTTTTAGACCAGCTTGCAAGCTTGCATTGAAAATTACCCTGCTCCTGTTTTTTTCTCCCTGTCTCTGCTGTACGTGTTTCTGTTCCTTTCTCTTCTTCATTGCGAATCGTGCTGAACCAAGCTTGGTTTCCTGTGGGGTGGGGGAGCAGAGGACAGCTTTGTGCTTGCGTGCCAAAAACAGTCATTCTAGAGCCATCGACACCAATTGTTTTAGCATCAGGTGAAGAGGGAGCAGCATTCTACGGAGCCAGGAGACTCTTCTCAGCTTGCCATGCCCAGCCACTCCTGCCGAGTGCTCCCTCCACCTGGCCACAGCCAGGGACCTGCTTCCATCTGCTCCACACGCTGTTCGAATTGTCCTGTCCAAGTTCCACACTCTTGCAAGACAAGTGGGACTGATAAAAAAAAGAAAGGAAAAGAGGAGGCTCTGTCAGCCTCCTCTCCAGCCTGAGGATTGATCAGCGCATAACATGGAAACAGGGGGAGCTGGACGGAGAAGTGGGGCATCCAGGGATGGCCACACGAGCTGTAAATCCTGCACTGACCTGTGTGGCAGTCACAGGAAGGCACGGCCACGGCACCTCTGCTTGGCACAGAGCCACACGCCGCACTCACCCCGCCGTGCCCGTGCCCGTAGCAAAGCGCCGAGGCTGCTCCATCTGCCTGCCAAGTGGGAAGGGCTGGCGTCACAGCGGTGCCGGAGCTGCCTCGGGATGGCAGTCCTCCCTGCCAGGAGACCTGAGATCGCACGGCCTCAAAAGAGCAGGGCTAACACGGTGAGAGCAGCTCCGGATGGAGCCCACGGGCACCCCCCCTGCGTGCACGGTGCAGGCGGCAGAGCCCCAGCCCGAGGGAGTGCATCCAAGCCTGCCTGGCGGGGTTAACCTTGGTCCCCAAAGCCGGTTAGGCAAATTAGCACGGCGTTTTCCCAGAGCTAATTAACTTCCCTCGCAGCAGGATTAATGAGCTCCAGCACAGCACTTGGCTGTGGCAGTCCAAGGAGAGGGGATGGCCTCCGGGGCTCGCGGGAGCCTGCAGCATCGGCAGGCACTGGCTCCCTCTGGGAAACTCCTCCCCAGCACCCACTGCACAGCACCACTGGCCTGGGGACCTTCACTTCCCTGCCGAACCTGAATGCCAAGTGCAACTTGGAGAGGGTGTGGGAATCCCTCTCTTGCACGAGGCAGATCCAGGATTCTCCACAGAGCAAGGCAATACCAAGCATAAATCTTGACACCTTCGGGTAGCTCCGGAGGTACACAGCTAGGATTCTGTCCAGCAGGGAATGACAGTGTTTGGGAGTTGTCTTTCAGCATGTCTCTTCTGATTTTTGGTGAACATGGGCATAGTCCAGCCCTATGTCCACTGAAGTCAGTGGCCAGTTTTCCAGTTATTTCAGTGGCCAGCAAAGCAAAACATCTTCAATATTCTCCTCCCTTCTTCCCATCCCAGCAAACCACATTTATTTTACCCTCCTCTCGACTCTTCCGGGGATCGATGGGTCATCAAAATGATGAGTTAGTGCCTGTAGTGACAGTGGCACTTTCTATTACTGCTGATATACCTGGGGGACACATGTCTCCCAAAGACTCATCAAGGCTGGGAAATTCAACAAAGGGGCTAAAACTGTCATTTGCAATGAAGCCACCCCAAAGCCTGAGTCCTGCAGCACAGGCAGGACCTTCCCAGACCTGCAGAGACCCCCCTGTAGCCCTGGAGAGCTCCAGGGACACCAGCACGGGCACTGCAAACATGGAGTAGAGCACAGGCTTCCATCTACTGCTACTTTGGGGGGTATTCCCTCTCCCTTTTCACCGACTGATTTTCTCACGGTGAGCCGTTTGGATAAACACTTCTAGCTGGGGAACGATTTCTTTTCTTGCATATCTCTCATAACTAGCAGGCACCGTGGGTTTTTTTAAGGTTGTATTATTATGACATTTTAATTGGCTCAGGACTATGCAAGTCTCAAAGCCAATTTGGCCCCAATGTTTTCAGGCAGAACTGTTTTCCGTCTCCATTTTGATAGATACTTTACATTGGCCAAAATGGCCTCGCATTAAATAAAACAAAACCTCCCCTTATTTTACAGCTCATGGGTGATCCATTCTCATTCCCTTCCCCTCCTGCTTTCATTTCAGCTTGAGACACGAACTGTACCTGTCCCCCTCCTTTGCCGAGCTGCCCGCTCAGGGATGGCTGCAGGGCGAGCAGCAGCTGGGCTGCCTATTCCCACTCGCCTTTGTTTCGCTCCCGTGCGGGAGCCGGGTCTGAGCCAGCGCGCTGAGTAATTGCAGGATTTCAGGCAAAGACGAGGCTGCAAGTCGTGAACTGCTAATGAGTGGGTGTAGCTGGAAGGGCTGGAGGGGGCTGGCGAGGGACACTTGGGGACGGCGGGGCGGCAGCCGGCCGTGTGTCGTGGCAAGGGCACTAGGCTGCGCTGCTCCAGCGATGCCGGAGGACGTGTCAGAAATGTGCCACACGTCGTGACGGCAGCGGCAGCCGGCAGTGAGACAAACGCCCGGCGGCAGCAAAGCCCGTGCGGAGCATCCCCATGCGCGGCAGTGCTAATCTTTAATTTGTCACACCTGCACGGTTCCCCTGGCTTCCTGCCTCCCTGCCTTTTTTTTTCCGAGGCACTGGCTTTGACGCCGTCTGACGGTCCAGTGCTTTCGCTGCCAGTCCAGCACCCTTCTGTTCCCCTCGGGGCTGCCCTCCTTTGCTATCCTCCCCGGCCAGGGGACTGACACCCGCAGACCCCGGGTGGCCCCAGGAACTGCTCTGTCGCCCTGTGCCTTCCACACACACAAATTCTTTGGGATCCAGCAAAGCTGGAGGACACCTCCTGGATGCTGGATATAGCGCTTGCCCACCTCCCCGTCCTGCCCTCTGCAGCGACGGTGGCAAGTGCCCCCAGCAACCAGCGCTCTGCTCGGCCCATTAAGGTCACATCTGGAGGGCTTTTAATCAGTGATGGCCAAAATCCACGGCTCAAACCACCACAACGGCCCGTGCACGGCTCTAATCCAGTGGCACAGCACACACAGGCACCAGTCCAGGGACACACATCGTTCATCTGCTCTTCTGCTCGGCACCTTGCTCACTTGCACTAGCGAGGTTCTGGTGACTCGCCAAGCACCAGAGGCAAAAGCGGCAGAGCTGCCAACTGATACCATGTTGTTAGCAATACAGAGCCTGCCTGCCCCAGCCTTCCTTGGATGGGAAATCTTTTTGGTCAAAAAAAAAAACCTCCAGTTTTTGTCATGTCTCAAAATCGTTTGGATTTTCTCCCATTCTGAGCTAAGCTGCTGAGAGGTTCCTGGAAAGGTGCGGGATGGGATGTCAGACAGCTGCAATGGGTGTCAGCTCTGCAGTTGGAGGGCTAGGTAAGCCCTGCCCTGGGCTTGGGTGTGACATACATGTTGATGTCTGTAAAGTATCACCCTAGGATCTTGTGTCAACAATTTCCCTAGCTTTTCTCTCTTCTTTTTTCTTTAACCAACCTGCCAGGTGTTGCTGCAGTTCATGACCCAACATCCATTTTTTTTTCTTCCTTCTAACTTTATGCTTTCAATATGATTTACAAAAATTGCTCATAATAAGGCTCATTCAGCAGCTGGATAATGGTTGTCAGGAGTTAAGAGACACTGTGGCATGTTTAGCACAGAAGCATATTGAGTATCTGGGTCCCAAAGCTCTGTGGGTTTTAGGTAGTTTCTGTCAAGTGTAGGATGTGCAAAGGTACCTGTGGGGTGCCAAAAGGGCATTTCTTGCAAGGGATATGAGGGTTGCAAGACAGAGGAGGGATGGTAAATGGCCTCAGCAGTGAATATCCAACTGTAAATCCCGATTAGAAGAGTTCAAGGTCTCAGAAAGGCAGTGTTAATCCTCTCCTAACCTTGGCCTTAAATACTTGAACCACCAGCTCTTTCCCTGCCGCATCCCTGTTGGACAGCTGTGACCTGCCTGCTGGGCACTGAGCAGGGCCAGGGAGGGACGTGGGCTGCACCCACCCACGGGACGTGACAAGGCAGGTTCCCATCCTTTGGAAAGTCTTTTGGTCCTGCTGTTACCTTCACACTTGGAGCATGGGAGTTCGGAGCATGGTGGTTGCAAAGCCACCTCTGTGGGTGAGAGGCCCCTCCTGGGCAGGAGGGGAGGTCAGTCGTTGGCAGCAGGGTTCCTTCCTCACCATCAGCCTGTTCCCCGGCAGGACCTGCCCTTCTCCTCCACATTTCTTCCTGGCATCACCCTTGCTCATTTGGGGATTTCTTTTATTTTAGGGGTTTTCTAGAATAGGAAGAAGCAATGCTTTTGTGGCTAGGGGCTCTTAGCTTTGTCCTTCTTCCTACCAGGCTCACTCCATATAAGCCAGGGCTAAGTCTGTGGGCTAATTGACTTTATTTATCATCTCTTTTAAGGTTTTAAATCGTGCAGGGGGTTATTTGCCGTTGCTGCTGCTTTGCTTATTTGTTTGGGGTAGGGGCTTTGTTTTTCTTTTCGCTTTCCTCTCAAGGGCCTCTGTAATTGTCACCTCAGGCATCAATTACGGCTCAGCAGTGCCTTTGGGCGCTGTCAGAGTTTGGGAATTGCACAACCTTGGGGAGGGGGAGGCTGAGCAGGAGGCAGCCCCGGCAGGGATCTGTGGTGTGGGGACACCACGGGGCGATGCTGTGGGGAGGGGGCTGGAGGCACCACAGGGATGAGCTCTGGAGTTTCATAACTGGAGCTGTCGGGAAGCTTGCTGTTGTAAAGGTCTCCCCACTGAAGCTGAGCTGCATAAACTGTTGGATAATCTATGTTAGAGGCTTTTCCTCCCTGGCAGGAGAGCTGCTGGATGCAAGCCACGAGTGTTTCATACTTGAAAACCTCTACTTTGCTTCCCAAATTCAGTCACTCAGAATTCTATCAATTTTGCAAACAAGAAATTAGTGAGTTTTTTGCATTGTTTGTTACTAGCCTTTTGGATTTTTTGCTTTTTTAATTGACAAAAAGTGCAAAAATTATTTTATTTTTCCTAAAACAAGCAGAAAACATCCTTTGGCTTGTTTTTTTTGTTGTTGTTGGTTTTGGTTTGGGGTTTTTTATGTGGGTTTTTTTTCTCATTTCCCCTGAAATGGGGTATTTCCATTGCAGCTGTGTCATGATTTATTTCCCTTTCCAGGGGACAGAGGCTGGATGAAGTTACCTTCCTAGAAGGTTGTCTGAGATTCAGGGCACCCAGCTCAGTTACACTACCACAGAAATATCACTGGAGACCTTCTCAAAGCATCGCTTGGCAGAAAGTAAGAAACGCTCTCACATCAGCTGTCTTCCCTTTCATCTTCCACAGCAGCATCTGTTCAGAAAATCGGGGTAATTAACATAGCCCTGTCTTGTCCTGCCTAACAGTGTGCTCAGAGCCTTCTGCCTGATTTCTGGTTAGTGTAGAAGGAGGGGAGAGAGGGAAGCCAGAAGGACCAAAAGCAGAGAGATGCTGTGCAAAAAAACCTGCATCCAGGCTCCCCATCACAGCCCCACGTGCACAGGGCCTGGCTGCAGAGAGGCTCAGGACCCATCTCTCTTGGAAGCCAAGTCCTGGGAGTCAAGCAATGGGATTAAGAAGTCAGACAGACTGCTGTCCACCGGGTAAGATTAGTCCCTGCTAAAGCGTTTCTTAATCCTAGGTGCAATTGAGATAATCTAAGCACAGATTAACCAGGTCCAGCTGGAGTTAAGCTCCCTGCTTCCCATTTATTTTTGGCAGGAAGAGACTACTACTGCTCTGGTGCCTCATCAGACATTTGCACACCAGCACCCACTGAGGAGGATGGGACAGAGAAACTCAGAGTAGCAGCTTCACCTTGCGGCAGAGACCCGAAATCCTATGGTTTTATCACAGGTTTTGTGATATGCGCTGGACTTCATATATATCCTTGGATTTCATATCTCAGATTTCTGTGATTGGATAATAAACCATCTTTTCACTTCCAGAAAAAAAAAAAAAGAGAAAAAAAACCACCATCAAAAACTTTTGGCCTTTAAAATGCAAAGAAACTAATGTCAATATAAAGCTGCCTTTAAAAAAGCCCTTCCCTATGGCTTTTCTGTGGGGTAAATCAGTGACTAGCTCAGGAATGATCTCCATCAGCCTTCCACACAGCAATATATGAAAAGCTACAGAGTTTGGGGAGAAAAAATACTGCTTCATTTCACAAGTCTCCTTTTTACTTTCTCAGCTGAAGGCTTGTGTTTGGTTGGTGCTGGACATGGGAGCTGAAGGACATTTTGCTTTCAGGATCTCCCTGCTGCAGCATCTGGATTTCTTTAAGTGACACTATTAGCAAAAGCCCGTTGGGTTTTTAAAGCTTAGATATTACAAAAACTGGTTTTTCAAAATAAAATAAGCTCTTTGCCAAAATTTCATGTTCTGCCTTTAAGTAAAAAAGGAAAGGAAGAGCACAGAGTGTGTTAAAAGTTTAAAAAAGTTTGAAGCATCTCTGTTTCTTTTTTTGTTTGTTTGTTTTAAGAAGAAACATCTAATTTTCAGTCTCTCAAACATTTCTGGGTTGTTTTAAGGTAGCAAGAGTACCGTGGCAAGGACTCACATTTCAATACCTCCAGTATAAGATGCTTTGCTTTTTGGCCGAAGAGCAACTTTCTCACAAGCACACATATGCACCCACGTATCTGTGTCTCTGCACAGAAGTCATACACTGTGAGAAAATGCTGGTGTGGGATTCTCTTGGAGGTGACAGCTCCAATGTGCTGTGTAAGGAGCCAGAGGGAGCTGCTGGTGCTACGGCTGGAGTGGCACTGGGTGCCAGGAGCACTGCTTGGATGCATCAGCTCTGAGAGGGGACTCCCTCAGGAGATATGGAGCAGCTTGGTCCTCTCTTCAGAGGAGGACTCTGCCTGGGGAGGCCAGCGCTGGACAAGAGTTGGGACTGACCATTCCCAGGGGTGTACCTAGGCACCTCCTGTCTAACCTGACAGGAGCCCCATCCTCCCTCACTGCCGTGGTTCCCTGCTGCTGGCAGCCTTCCAGACTTGTTTTATTGCTTCCGTCTTAATTTCTCATGGTAGGAAGCTGGCTGAGTGAGTGGGCACCTCACTGCTTAATAAAGAGCCACGTGGCTGAGCTGCATCCCAGAAACTTCTGTGTAGGTTTTAAAATAGGGACAGGTTAGAGGGATTGATTTATTTTTCCCTACAAAGGCCACCACACCACTAGACTGCAAGATGATTGATCAAATGACCTTTTTTCCCATTTACTGCCCTTCCCAGAAACGTGTCGTATCCATGTGCTGCAGATGCCTCTGATAGGATCAAACAGCCGCGTGACACAGGCGGTTCAAATGCTACGCACCTCAAATTTGTGATGCCTTTAATCAGCCCTCTTAAGTGAAGGGCTGGAATTAGACACACACTGTTGCCACTGTAATTTGCAGCCCTGGAAGCCTCCTGTGTGCCAGCAACCATCCTCAGCATCCCAAACACGGCGCTGCCAGTCCCACAGCAGCTACGGGCAGACGGCAGGATTGCTGTCGCTCTGTCCTCCTCCAGCCATCCTGCTTCCTTTAGGTGCACACTTCTGTTCTCCAGTACACGGTGGGATGAAGCAGAGGGCATCCAATCCAAGGAAAAAAACCCCAGGAGTTTCCCAGGCGGCGCCTTTCTGCCCTTGGGGAGCGCAGCGCCGTGGAGCGTGCTTATTAAGCAGACAGTCCTGAAGGACACTTTAAAATAAATTAAGAGGGCTGTTCCACTCCTGCAGCTGATTACAGGCATGTCTGTTTTGTTGTTTTCCTTTTTGGGGTTTTTTTTTCCCAGAGAGTGGAAAAGAATGCTTGGAAAAAATTGTCTAATTTTCCCTGTTTGCCAGATCAGGCCTCTGTGTAATAACAAAACCTCGGTGCTCGCTGCTCGCTGCTCTCCTTGGGACACCCAGGCTCAGCGAAAGCGCGTAAATCTGTTGGAGGCCCGGGGCCAGTGCACAGCTGTCCTGACATACTATCCCCCGCCTCCCTGCTATGGCTTTAGCATCTGAAACGCAGGACACATGCAGATCTGGAGGTAAGCCCTGGTGGGAAGGAGTCCTGCAGTTCACCAGTTAAGCATTTCAGCCCAGAGCCGATCTCTCTCGTAAGCCACTTTTTGGAGATAAGCTTATCTAGACCCGACAGCTGAATTTAACCCTGAACTTTTGATCTTGATTTTTAGCCTCTGCAAGCCAATAGGTTTCCTTGAAATTATACACACTAGATTTTCAGCTCCCCTGCTACAATGGCTCCAGCGCTCCCTTAAAAGGGACCTGCACGGCTGTGCATGACAGCATCATCCAGTAATGCCCTTGGTTTCACAGCCAGCCCTGTGAGTTAGACAGGCCCCCGGCTGGGGAAAGCCTTCGATTAATGACAGTGGGGCTCCAGCGGGAAAGAAGCTGGGATTTTACACTTCCAGTGATAACGCATTTGAAGGTAATACTGCACAGGAGTGGATTATCACCCTGGCACTTTGCTATGTGGGTTTTTGGAAATTTGTTTTCAGTGCATAGAGGCAGCTAGAAACGCTCTTTCTCGCTGCATGAAAAATGCACTTGGTAATGGTCTTTCTATTGCTGGACAAGCTGACTGTGTTGGGGCTGTCAGCGCCGTGACAGACTAGCCAGGAAGGGGTTTGCTAATCAGTTTTCCCAGCATCAAATCAGCATATGCTATATACGATCAAGGAAATTGAGGAATCTCAATGTTTTTGCAATATTGCTTAGTTGGCCATGAAATATGGGTGGCTCTGAGAGGAACGACTTATTTCTCCCTCACGAAGATAAAGCAACTTTAGCTAACGATGAGGCATTGCTGCACAATGAAGCCAGCTAAATAGCAGTGCTCTGGTGAGAGCAGACACACAGCAGCATCCCGGCAGAAGGGAAGGGAAGGGAAGCGAAAGAAAGGGAGGCGTAAACAGCTCTGTAACTTAGACATTATTAATATGGGTGAACTACAGAGGGCAGAAGGGATTTCTGTTCTCCTCTTTCACTCCAAAAGCAATATTCAGAAAATGTCTGGGTTCCCATATTTAGCCAAGAAATTAAATTTTTAGAAATTTAACCATGTGTTTTCTCGCTTGATTTTCACTCACTGGCACACAAGACCAGTCTTCCTAGGCAAGGTGGCTGTCTAGAATCCAGCTGAGGAAGCCACTCTCCTATCCAAGAGGCAGATAAACAGTATTTAAGTAGAATCCCACTTCTTGAAGTTATTTGGGGCTCTACTTGCCCGCGTCACTCCTGACACCAGGGTCTGAGCTCTGCAGGCTCTCTGTCACTTCTGAAAGAGTACCTTCTTCATGCACCTAAACAGGTCTTTTAGCTCTCCCCTGTTTAAACCTATGACGTTTGCCACAGAACAAAAAGCTCATGGGTCAGTGTGAAGTGGCATGACTTTGCAGGGTTCACAGTAACCAAAAAGCCCACAGCAGGTGAGGGCCAGGCCCTTCAGCCTTGAGGCAGGGCAGATATTCACACTCCCACGCATGCCCCCAGCCCTCAGCAACGGGAGCACCCAGTTCACATACAGCTTTTCCTGGACAAAGTGCTTTCTCAGTTTCTCCTTTGGCAAGACAGCTGTGGTTGCAAGGAGAGAGGAATTTGCTCCCTTCCTCCCCTCCCTCCCCAGCACTAGCATTTTTCCTAAGGGTAAAAAAAAATAATCCCAGAGCCTGCCGCATGCCTCCCCTCCCTCTCCATCCAGCCAGGCACTGGGGCAGTCACCACCCTGCAGTGGTGGGGCTGGATGTTGGGAGAGTGCTTCCAGGGCCAGCATGGCAGAGTTTGGCACTCAGATGGCTCAGAAGAGCAGGAACAGCCTAGTTTTAATGGCCTTTGTGAGATTTTTAGACCAACTGCAGGCCGTTCAGTTGTGATCCACAGCAAAAAGTGCAAACCTGTTCCTGGGACAGAAGTGCATAAGCCCTTTTTATGTAACAGCCCTGTGATATAAGCAGCAGCCAGGGATTTATGCTGTCTTTGAAGTAAATTGCATCCTGGTGCACTATAGCATGAAAGTTAAGATTTACCATTCCCGGGACACTGAAGACCCCGGTGGAAGCCAGGGAATAAATAGCGCAGCTCTCTCCTCACTGCCTTCTGCTGCACGACTGGGCTCCACAGACCTTCCTCCCCTCTCCACCCCTGCTTCCACTTGCATTGTGTCGGGGAAGCAAATTGGTCACATCTGCATCCGGCCAGAGAGGAACAAATGTGCTGGCTAGGCAGCAAGGCGCTTTCTGAAGGGGGATACCTCAAAGTAAAATGAAAGGCTGGCCATCAGAGGTAGAAAACAGATCAGTGGATGAAAGGGATTCTTTGCTTAGCCTTGGTAAGGCTAGTAGGTATTAATAAAAAAAAAAGTAAAAAAAAAAAAAAGGCACAAAAAAACTGGGGCATCCAGAGCAGCACGTTTTTCCCCCTCCCCTTTTCCTTTGCTCATCCTCTGTCATCAGCAGAGGGGAGGGATCGGCGTCCCCCCATGCTGCGGCAAGCACTGTTTATCTTCACTCCTCAGGACGCTGCCATTAGCAGGGCTTCAGTGTATCATGATGCTTCATCATTAGCTGGAGGTGCTTGATCTGGCTGGAGAATAAATGTGCCGTTCCCCTCAAAGAAACCCTCGTGTTTCGTGGCCAGCTGAGCAAATATTTTGAAATATTCCAGCTCTGCAATTTTGGCGGTCAGATAAAACAAAGGGGGATCTGATACAAAAGAGCTGAATTCTTCCGTTTGCTCTCAAGCAACCCCACCAAAGTCAGTAGTGGTAAGAGGGAACTGTAGTCTGCACAGCAGGGAAGCACATACCTAAGTCCCATGGAAAATCCCTGCGGTCTTTACAGTTAATCATGTCCAGTTAATCATGTCCAGAGGTGGACAAGTGCTCAGCTGATGTGCTGAATCATGACATACAGGCAATTACCCTAAATCAGAGCGGTATCTTCCAGTCCCAAAAGGCTCCATTATGTTTCACCAACTCCTAAAGGGAAGGCAAAAACCCCAAGCGGCAGGACAGCGGAGGAGGGAGGATGAAAGGGCCAGGTGTTCCTCTGCCGCCTCCCCAGCACTTTTCTAACCTCGTGAAAAGTTCTGGCAGCTCTTTAAATCCAAGCTGTGGAGATTTACAGCTCCAGACCCTCCGGGTAGCTTGCTGCGTTTACTCTGGGTTTCTCCCAGCCAGCTGCCTCAAGCCCCACAGACAAGGTTTCACAGACAAGTTTCAAGGTTTCAGGAGCTGAGACTTACGGGCCAGGCAGTGTTTGGCCTCCTTCTTGTCTCTGATTATAAATATATGTCTTCCCCTCTTCTGAGCATCCTGGTCTCCTTTTCAGGAATTCTGTCAAAGCAAAGCCCCCTTGCCACCCCTTCATCACCTGGGCCCAGTGTGGCAGTGGGATGCTTTCCTGTACACACTGATGGATATCCAGAAGAAGTTACCCTGCTAGGAATAGCCCTACCCTTACCCTGTATCACTGCCAGCAGCTGGGGCAGCCTCTGAGAGATTGAGTCCCAGGGTATCCCAGCTTGTGCTTGCCCGGCATCAGCGAGGAAAGAGTCCCTGAGGAAGGATGCTTGTTAGCTGCAGCATCTCTCCTGCTGGTCAGGCTGCCATGGCTGCTCAGTCTAGTCCTGGGAAAGCTGGGTTTGCCTGCCCAGGGATGGCGGTGCTTCCATTGCCTCCAGGCGTTTAACTCAGCAGGATCTCTTGCTGTGCTGCTCTGTGATTGGAAGCATTTCCCAGCACACTGCTTGCTAGGAAAAGAAAAATACCCCAAAATGGGAGGGAGGCTTTGTGGGGAGAGGACATGATGCTGGGGATGGATGGATCGATGTCTGGGCAAAGGAAAAGGAGAGCCTTTCCTGTGCTAGTTACGCTGCCTCTAGAAGAGGTGTTGCTATCCCGGGAACAGCTTTGGCATTCATTTATAGGACTAGAATATTATCACATATTAAGATACAAGCTAAGCCCTATTTTTCATGTGTGTACAGGGGAAAGCACAATGCAGGAGGGGGGTCTGCATATTCTTGTTTAAAAGCCAAAGACTAATGCGCCCAGCAAAGCAAAATTAACCCAAATACCGTGATTATGCAGAAAAAAAATCTGCCAGAGAATGTCATTTCACCAGCAACATCCTGCCGTTTTCTGCCAGCGAGAGTTCGAGAGGTGGCGTGGTAACAGAGTACATCAGGGCAGGCATTTGACTGGAAGCATTAAATACCTCAGAAAGGTGAATGGCCAAGGTCTTCCCGATAATTAAAATGTGTGCAGTCTTCATAGACCAAGGAAGGGACAGAGCTATTGTTTAAACAGGTAATTAGAGCTGTATTTTAAGCAAACTCGAGACGGTAACGAGCTCTGTCAGAAGAGGAGAGCTGCACTCCTGCTCTTGGTTCCAGCATGAATAACTATTTCCCCCCCAACCTACTGCTGTGGGACAGCCACAGTGCTCCCAGCCCCACTCCCCGGTGACTGCGCCTGGTTGGGGAAAAAAAAATCCCATTTGATTTCACATTTTTCATTCCCTGTCTCCTTCCTTTTGCGTTCAGGTTCAAGAGAATTGGCTGAGCCACTTTTTTTTATTAGAGCAGCAGCAGAGAAAAAAAATGGGACCCAGTCAAGCCCCAAGGGAGGGGAGGAAATAGCATGAGCCAGCGCTCCGTTCTCTCACACAGACACACACACACAGAGACCCTCTCCCCATCCACACAGGAACAGAAAAAGGGCAGACATCTGGTAGAGCTGGCGTAGAGGCAAAATCAGCCACCCCCACCCCGCAACCCAACTCCAAGAGACTATAAAGTCTCCTCACCAGCCAAACCCATGTGGAGGAGTCCCAGAGATGTGCCATAATCTCTTTTTGAACAGCCAAGGATGCACATTCTTCTGCTGGGGGGTCCACACTGGAACTCGACAGGGAGAGACCCAAACCCTCCTCCGTGCTGAGAATGCGGCCAGGGAGCCGCGCTCACTCCGCCCTGCCTCCTGCAAGGGCTAATCCCTGCCTCACCTCCCTCTCGCTGCTGGCTCCTGATCAGGTTTCCACATTAGCCAGAGGGGGAGTTACCGGCTTCTAATTAACCCCCTTGTAAGCAAAGCTGGAGAAAACAATCAGACCTGGGAGAAGGCAAGGAGGCGCCTTTGCGCCATCAACAGTCTTCCATGAAAAATATATAAGGGCTAGACATCAGCGATGAGGAAACAGCAGCATACAATGAACGGCGCTCGGCTGCCTGGCTTTGCAGCCCACATTATCTGGGTTGCTCTGACAGGCCAAAAAAAAGCCTAAATCAAAACACTTCAGACTGCAAAGGCCTTTGGGAGCAGCAGGGTGAGGGCCCACTGCTCTGACATAGTGCAGGATGAGGAAAAGGCCTCTGGAAAGCAAAGGGCCAGTCACGTCTGGGAACAGCCCACGAGTGTGTGCTGGCCATAGCCATAGTCTTACGCTCTGGTTTGCCTGCAGCCTGGCTACAGAAGGCTGCATACTCTTCTCGAGTTTTGTATGGAAAACCTGTGAAGAATTTTTCCTCTGTATTTTGCTCCAGAGGAGAAGACTGATGCCAGGGAGCATGGAAAGACCAGCCTGTTTTGAACCTGGCATCTCTCGCCCCCTTAGGAGTAGAGCTGGGAGACAAGGCACAACACAGTAAGGAAGAACATCTTTACCCCTTCAACAAGTCACCACACTCAGAGTCACCTCTTTGACAGTCAAGGAGAGCTTTGGCCAATTCCCTGAAGTAGATTTGCTTGCTTACATTTTTCTTAAATGCCAGGTTAGCTTATAATAATGAGGATACTTGCCACATGCAGAAATCTTTCTCCTTTCCACTAGAAAGAGTGGGAAAGAAGATGAGTGAGAGTATCACTGCTGGTTTTGACTGCCCACACAGTGCTGCATGAGCTACAAAGATAATTTCTATGTCTTGTGAGTCTTGGGATATCAGGACGTTTTTGTTGCAGCCCCAGCTCCCGGAGTCCTGTGATAATGTGAAACTCGCTGCTCTTTTTGCTTCTCTAGCCTTACTTCTTGCAAGAAAGCTGTTAAAATGTTAATGATGGAGGAAGAGCAGAGGGAAAAACTCATCTGCTTGGTCTTTTAAGAGCAATTAAGGTCAGATTTCCTGTCCTCCATGGCTGGAAGTGCTTAGCACTGCTCCCCAGCCAGCGCTGTTGTTCAGGGTGCTGGCAGTACTCGCGGTACTAGTGGGAGTCCACAGCCCTCTGGCTACTCCCACGGCAAGGAGAGGGAGAGGATGCAAGGTTAGCTCAGGTCTGGAGGAAACTGTTCCTTCTGCCTTCTTGACTAAAACATTCCTTCAGGAGCTGCCGGTGTGTCTGAAGCCGTGAGTGTCTGCAGCGGCTGTCGGGGGTCTCACCCCAAGCTCGCGGGAGGCGGGGGCGAGCACATGGGCAGAGGGGAGATGAGTTCCGTGGGGCTGGGATGCATCCCTGGAGCATCTCGCAGCTCTGCCGCGGCACGGCCAGGCAAACCCTGGGCTTTTCCCAGGAGAGGGGACAGCCTTGGCAGCATGGAGCAAAACAACTCCATTCCCCTGACCTCCACCATGGTCTGACTTTTAAACAGCTCGGAGCGCAGCCTCCCTGGTGACTCATACTGCGAAACTGGGGCTTTTTAATTATTTTTTTTTTTTAAGAAAGAGCGCTGCTCCATCAGTCAATTACTTGAAGAGCCGCTCTAATTTGGCACCCAATTGTTTCCCCAGCTGCCGCTGTGTCTGATCTCCGCTGTGGGCGGCAGGAGCAGGCTGCCTGCGCAAGGAAAGGAGCCCAAGCGCCCAAGGGAGGAGGAGGAGGAGGAGGAGGCAGCAGGGAGGGCCACGCTGCCTGGCTGAACAGCCCTGCGCCCGCAGAACAGCAGCACTAAAAATGCAGGCATTAAAAATATCTCAGGGTCACAGGTGATTGCTGTATAATAAAAATTACCGTGGGAGGAGGCGGTGGGAGGGACAGATCCTGGCGACAGGGGAACAGCCTGCCAAGGCTGGCCCTGCTACAGCGGCTCACTGCGAGCCATGGCCACAGCCACCACCGCTCAGTAATGAATGTGATGTGACATTTATGGCTTTTTCCACTGTGGATTTTCAATCGCTTCACAACGGTTGCTTAATAGCACTGTCCCCTTCTTCTCTTCCAATCTCTCCCCCCATCCTATTTAATATAAAAAATAAGTGACTTGCCTCCCATCACGTGAGAAGTCAGCGGCTGAGCCAGCAGCAGAGCACAAGTCCCCGACCTACGTCTCTTGCCCTTTAGCCCCTACGAGCACTCCCTTTTTTCCAAGAAATCCAAGAATAGGATCTGTACTGCGACAGCTGTTTTTAAATCAGCAAGGATTTTTTTTATTGAAGAAAAGGAGGCTTGCTTTCAGCAAGGAGCCTTGATTAAAACTGTTCTGCCTCCCAGGCACTGCAAGGGGCTGCTGGTGCTGTGGTGAGGGAAGCGGGTGCGATGCTTTCTGCTCCAGGATGGAGATACCCAGAAGCAAGAAGAGACTTTGGTGTAGTTGCAGCCAAATATGTGTCTCCAGGCTGTAGCTCCTCTTTCACTCTTTTAATACAGGCATTTCCATATTTTGTTGCATGGACACACACGTGCATTCACACACACATGCAAAGGCCTGCCTCACCCTCTGCTGCTGCCATCAAACCGCTCCTCCAGCTTCACCCCCAGGCAGGCAGGCTCCCTGTGTGCTCCCAGCAGAGAGCTCCCCTGCCTGAACAGCCCCTCAGCTGCACTCCTTCCCCTCTGTTCTGCTCCCTGAGGCCTGTTAAAATTGAGACATACACAGCAGCAGTTCCAGCCGAGGGCAAAGAAGCAGCACACTCGTTTTGGAGAAAGCCCATCCGTGCTGTGTGCAGTACAAGAAGAGATGCCTGTGGATGGAGAGGCTGTGATGGGAAGGTGGGGGATGGGTACAATATTCCTGCCCTTTTCTAGTTCAGTTCTTGGATTACTGGAAGATTTTTTTACCATGTCCTTATAGTGCATAAACTGACTTATGGTACATGATGCTCTTTTACTTCTTGGTGGGAAAATTAGGATTATTCAAGGTATTCACATGCACGTGTGAACTCCCTCATGCACATACACGCACGCATATACACCTGTGCTGCCTGTAGCAATGTATGGGGCTCTCAAAACTCATTCCCGTAAGTTTGTTCCACCAGGCTGGACTTTTCCTCCTTAATCTGTCAGGACATTGTCTGCTGAAACAGCCAGCATCCCCCAGACAGCAGAAAAGCCACTGCACCCCAGCCACAGAGCTCTCCAGAAGCTCCAGGTGAACCTCCTGCAGTCCTGGATTGGGGCCATTGCTTCTGCAGCTGATAGGACTTGAGATCCAGGACTTGCCTGAATGTGTTCACGGCAGCTCTTGCTTGAAGGTACTTGTGCTCACCATCAGCTGGCACCTCCTGAGGGCAGGTGGCTGCCTGCCAGAGGGGAGGAGACACAGACCTGTGACAAGGGGGATGGGTCACTCTCCACCAGGCCAGGCAAGAGAGTCTCAGCCAGATGGAATCAGGAGAAAGCACTACCAAGTTGTTGGCCAACTTAGGATGTGATGTTGGCTTCACAGGAAGCTACTTGGCTGCCTCTCCCTGAATCAAGATTCAGTGATGCCAGGAGACAGGCACAGCGGGGAAACTGAAAGCAAAAAATGGCAGAGTGGATGGCAACTTGACATTAATTCATTTTTACCATATGTCTGACTATTCATTACACTCTACCATTCTGTTCTACAAGACTCCTGGGGGTCTTCCATGCCATTTTGCAGATAGCAGGGTTCCTCTTCACTTGCAGCACAGCATCACCATGTGTGCCCAGGCTAATGGCTCACAAGGTCCTGTGGCAGGAGCAGCCCCATCCTGTGCACGGGCAGCCACTGGCATCAACGTGCTCTGGCACTCACAGCCCATCCCAGCACACTACGGACCTGCCAGGTCACCTGGCACAGGGGTCTGTCCCCCAGAAGCACACGTGGGCAGGTGACACCAGCTACACACACGCTCTGGCACCTGCCGAGAGACACTCGCTGAGAAGCAACGGGGTTTTTTTATGGATTTGTAAATTGTTCTGTATTTCTCTGCGGTCTCCCTCTGGAGTGTGTTCCTGGCATGGGACCAAGCCCCGGCTCCAGCACCAAGCGTGACTCATCCTGGCAGGCAGCGGCCCAGGAGGGGGAGGATCACCCAGGCTGGGAAGCCAACACCATGGCTTTTCTGTGTGCACTGCAGTGGCAGCAGCAGCTGTTTCTCCTTGTAGGTGGGAAGGTTGAATTAGCAGCTCCCTTGCCTGGATCCAGCTATCCAGCCCCCCTGTGTGCCGTCATGGCTTCTCACCCTCGCTCCCGTCACACACACACACCAAGTAGCAGCAAGCTGCCTACATGGTTGCCTGCACTCTGCCCTCTGTGCCTCCCGGGCTGAACTCCTGTCCAGGGAATTAGCAAACCCACGTCTTCTTCAGACTGCAAGATCCTGGACCAACTCCCCATGAATCAGCTGCCCTGAGGGACTTCAAGGGGAATCAGAGGGCATTCTGCACAGGGAGGTGCAGGGGTCTGTCTGGATGTCAATAAGAAAGGCACAACAGCACAGGGTGTAATAATAAAATATTTTTATTAATAACATAAAATAAGAGGAGGAATGTATAGTAATTCTTGTGTCCCTTTAAAAGCTGGGAACCCCACTTATGAGCAGCATTGGATGGCCTTCAGCTGAATAGCCACAGCACAGACCATGGATCCCATCACTGAGAGGTCAGGTCTCCTTCCTATGCCGTGCTGCCTTTAATCTCCCATGACAAGCAAAATCATATATCTTTTTCTGACAGGTAGGGAGGTTCTCTCTGTAAGGATGTCCACCAGAGCCCAACACCAACAGCACAAAGCATCTCAGCATAATCCCTTACATTGCTGTGTACACGGGTTTGTAGCCCCTCCAGTTCAGGGCCCTGTAGAGCAGACATGGCTTGTCCGGTGTCACTAATATAATGTCTTTCACAAAGCTCCCAAGAGGGAGAAAACCCTTATTTTTCTTTCTGTCAGACGTGTTGTTTTCCTCTTAAGTTTTTGTGCCTGCTAGTGACCACAGACTGAAGCCCAATCAATGGAGCTGCTGTCATTGCTTCCCCCAAGGGGACATGCAATTAAAATCATCAGTGTCGCTCTGCCTAAACCACAGAGACAAAATTTGCCTTCACAAACAGTTTTATTTCTTCCTTTAAATTAGAGCATCAAAATCTTCTTACAGGAGGGCTTTAGCTTCTGTATGTAATAGAGATGATAAAAATTCACTTCAATGTGCTATTTTTCTTTTAAGGGGTGCCAGGTGGATGTACTTGCAGAGGTCTGGCATGGACTCAGTACAGCAGTGACCTGTGAAGCACAGGTACACACATTTCTGGAGCACCCTGGCAATACTCAAATTGTATCTGGTATGGTTGACCATTCTCTGACAACTGTATCAAGGCAATTAAGGCTTCTTCCTGCATCTGCTTCCTTTGCCTTCAGAGGCAAAATACATCTCCTCTCAGTCTAACACTCCTCAGACTTGGAGAAAAGCACCCAAGCAGCTGTGTGGGGAGAAGTCCCAGAGTCTGCATGGGGAGATTCAACTCCCAGTTGTATGGTCATAAGATGTGCAAAGCCCAAAACACACGTGCTCAAGTGAATAACTGATGCTTTTGGTGTTTGTTCATCCATAAGGATAATTGGTAACTCACTCCTGGAAGACTTCTCATATCCTGCTTCCACTCTGCTGAAGTGTCTGGTCCCTAATAGCTGCAATCCTTCATGGCCAGTCTTCCAACCAGTCGGTGTTTTGCTGCAGATTGCTATCATTTGAGATCCCCATTCTGTCCCAAACCAGGAATTGGGGCAGGGTTGAGGGGAGAGAATATTTTAAATGCAGTATTAATGTCATGCTCTCAGCCACAGTCTTCTGTGGCATTAGGACAATCTCCAGAAAACAGTGAAAAGGCTGCACATATTCCCCTTAGTTTACCTGGGAACCCAGAGGCAGATTTCCCCTTGTGCTACGTTTGGGTTTTGCAATATTGCTTCCATGTAGGAATGTTTTTTTTCTTCTGTAGGAAAGGAAGTGTCCTTGTTGAATGCTTTTTGCATTCATCTCCCGCGCAGCTCCTTGTGGTTCCGTGCCTCCCGACAGCAGGCAGCCCTTTGGGCAGCGTGCCAGCGGCACGGACCAGCGATGCTTCCTGACAGAGCCAGGAAATCACCGCTGCGGCTCGCGGGGTTGGGAGGCTGGCTGCTGCCCGCAGCCGGGCAGGGCTCTCCCGCCCTTCCTGCCAGTGGGATGAGAGCTGCTGATACGCCCAGGGAGGGATTTACCGATCCAGCGCTCTCCCTTTTTCCAGGTCGCAAAACGTTCATCGGCAGCCTGCAACCATCTCACGTTTATTTAATTTAATGAATGAGTTTCACCAAGAGGCGCTGCAAAAATTCCACATCTAAATCAGTATTTGCGTTCCTATTGGCACATTTCCTAAGGAACCTGTAATCATTTGTGTTGCATTTTTGGCTACCTGCTATAGCTAATTAACAACATGAATTAGCATGGAGCAATCCCAAGTTCGATTTTTGGGAAAGCACCTCATTTTTGTCCCTGAAATTAGAAGATACCAAATCACACGCATGGCATAATGTTTATGATACATGATATGTGCGTGTTTGATGCACATACACCACATACAAACCTAAGGAATCAGAGATAAGAGCTTGCTGACATTAATCCACTTCAAATCATTGTTCCAACTACTTGAGAGACAAACACGCATTCAGTGACCTTGCAGAGCATGCACTTCCTCAGCTGACGCGACACAGAAAGTTCCTAAAATAAATGATGACTGAATCCTTACCAAAGAGATACACAATCAGGGTGGGTTAGAGAGGTACCCAGATGAACTCAAATACAGGAAAGGATCACATCACTTTCTTCGTCCGATGGACTAATGGTAGTAAGACTAATTGATAAATATCTGAGCAAGGCTTTCATGAAAGATCTGCTCCCAAGGATGACTCCTGCTCCTGGAGTAGCCACTGGGGAGCAGCCCTGAAGCCAGATGGGGGATTTGGAAGTTGACATTACTGGTACATGGAGACGAAGTTCGTGCCAGCAAGTGGAGAGACCTGCAGCCTGTGCAGGAGACCTTGCCAGTGGGAAGCTGAGCACCTAAGGGAGGGCCAGGAGGGTGAACACAGTGACCAGCATGACACAGTGCTGGGACAGGATCTGTATTAAAAGCGTCTCTGTCAGTTCCTTGGAAACGACCGAGAACTGAAAGCATCAAAGAAATAAAGCTGTTGCCAGCTGGAGGAACAATAGGCGAGCCAGAGCTATCTTTAGCTCACGGGATTAAATTCAAATTGCAAATGCAAAGGCCTGGAAGAAAAGGCCTTCCCGCACTACTGAGCGCCAGTGTAAGCACACAGCACAGCCCGGCACTGACGAGCATCCGCAGACCCTTTGTCATCCTCTGTCATCCCCTTACCCGAAGGAAGGGCAAAAGGAGAGCCAGAGAAGAGGGGGAGTCTGTCCCTGCCTGACTGCAACTCTCCCAAAACACCAAATTTTTCTGTGGGAGGGATGCTCCTGGGAGGGTGCCATGCCTTGGCGACAGCCCGGCAAACTTCAGCATCGGTAGCCTTCCAGCTGCAGCCTCACAGACCTCAGCACAAGCCAATTTTTCCTGCTTCTCATTCATGGAGGGTAGAGCAGGCAGCAGCTGGATGTACAAGCAGTCAGCACAGCCTGCTGCAAAATTACCAAGAGACTTGTAGTGGCCCCAGGACAGCAGCATGGGGCCCAGTTCATAGGCAATTATGAGTTTGATGAGAGATGCTAAAAATTGACCCGGTGTACCACTTTCCCCTGACACCTTCAGGCTGTGGGGTAGCTCGTGCCTCCCCCCTCTGTAGGCAGTGGCTCTGAATCTTTGGCCCACCAATTGCTCCTGATGGTCCCTTGCATCACAGCAGAGGAAACCAAGTCCTCAGCGCCAGTTTTCAGGCTCTGCCCCTTCACTAGAATATCTGTACAGACTGAAAATTAAAAAACAGTCCAGCACAGCTCAGGACTGTTGGGAACACATCCTTGCTGCTGTCCTTTGAAAAGGGGTGTTGATGTGCAAGCCTAAGCCAGATTTGGCTGGTTTAGGTTGCATTAAGGGACACGATGTCTTGCCTTTAAGACATTTTAAGATGTCTTAAAGCATTGTCTTGCTTTAAGATGTTAGTTAGCATGTGCTAGCTAAGGGGCTGACAGCTTACTTAGGTCTGACAGCACACATCAGGCTCACTGACCACAGGGTACATCTGCACCATGCCCTGCAGACAGCTAAGCTCACTCTCAGCCAGCTCCCACTGCTGCCAGCTGCCAGCTTTGCTGATAACCCTGCCATGGAGCAGAGGACACAGTCCAGGCAGAGTTCTGGGCCACTGCAGCTAAGTCACTACCTGACTTCATTCATTTATAGCCATCCCCAGTAGCTGCAGAGGGCTGGGTAACAGAGGCTGAATCTGCAGGACTGAGGGCAGCATAGCCAGCCCACGACTCACAGAGCGACACACTCAACTAATCGAGCTGCTGGGGCACCACAGCTCCAAATAAAGAGACTTTGAATCTGGCTCCCGCTGTACCAAACTGGAAAAAATCCAAGCTGTGAGTTAGGGATTGCAGGCACGGCAAAGAGAGAGCCGGGGAGGCTGCTGCCTGATAACTTGCTTAATGAATTGCAGGCTTCAGAGCTGGATTGTTCAGCTAGGGGAAATCCAACAAACACCTCACACCCGAGCGCTAGGAAATTGGTTTAATAGTCTCAGTGCCCATAATGAAACACCACTGGGGAGCAGAGGTCCCAGCTCTCACCTGCACATGCAGTTTTCATGTGGTAAAAAACGAACTTCTTTCTGGTTCCACCAAGTGTTTGGAGGTGTTGTTATAGAGTCACAACATCGACTTTTAATGACAGTGTAAATGACAGCCGCGGAAGATCAAGCGTGTAGCCGTCCAGCCCCGGCTGTGTGCAAAGCCTGCCAGCAGTGCAGAGATTTTTAACTCCGTGCTGCAGTCATCTGCGTTTTTATGTTTGTTATTTTGTTTTTAAGCAGCCGCTTAGTGGTATCTGGAGGGCATTTGCTACTCTAATACTCAGCCTGAATGTGCACGAGAGGAAGGGCTTGAACAAGTGGCTGAGCTCTTTTCTTTTAGGAGAATTGAAAAAAAAAAAAGGAATTGCTGTTGGCTGCTGCGGTACTGGAGCTGGGGGAGAAGGCAGTGAAAGTTGCACCTCCACCCCAGCCCAGCTCTCTGAGATGCAAGAAAAGCCTCTCTGCAGCCAGGCAAGCTGCAGTTGACGCGATGTGCGACACAGCCTCTGTCCTTGGACCGCCAGGGCAGAGGTGCCGGCACACAGGGGGTTACAGTGAAGTTATAACTTGAGCTGTTAAAATTCATGAGGTGTAAAATACAAATTGCACATGGTAGATGAGCTGCCTTTAAAGTTTATATATTACTTTCCCCCACTCTGCTCTGGTTCAAACCTCTGTTGGCACAAGCTAATTAGAGCTCACCAAAGGGGGAAACACAGCCTTGGCAGGGCAGCATAGGTTAGGCAGGGAGTGAGCCAGGGCCCATCCAGACTGTGTTTATAGATGTTTGGCTACAGGAAGCTGGGAGAAACCCATGGCCTACACATGCATGAACAATCACAGATCAGAATTAATCCCTTATTCTCCTTTCTTTCTCTTTTCAAACTTCTCAGTTTGAAAGATATGAAGCACTGCCTTTGAAGTTTATGCTTTGTTTGATTATTCCCACAGCTCAATTTATGTAATTTTCCTATTGGAAAAAAAAATCAACAAAACAGCAAAACATTTTTAAATAGTTCCCACAGCAGCAAAGCTTTTGCATGTTTGGGTTTTTTTACAACAAACTTCAATCTCATTTTTTATGTGCTCCACACAACTTGGCACACATACACCATCCAGGACCCAGCTTTTTGCATTTTTGCTCGTATTGGTCCCTTCTCCTCAGTACCACTACTTTCACCACCTCAGGTAGAGGGGGAGTCAGGGAAAAAGGGGCAGGTACTGACAAGAATTTGGGAGCACCAATGGTTTCTCGATGTCCTAGGTGACCCCATGCATTCTCACCCAGAATTCAGTCCCCAAGGGGATTTTACTTACATAATTCTTTCCCCACCCAAGAGAGACTTAGGGATCAGAGATTCAGTACAGAAAAAAAATATGTAAATATCCAGAGCACAGAGAATGAGCGTCAGCTTATGCATAGCTGACTGAATTGAACACAAACAATGATGGAGAATAGGATGGGCTGGAAGAGGAAATTTAAATATTTATCCTAAACGCTCTTTCTTTGCATTTCTTGAAATAAATTACTCCCAGCAATTGCAGGCAGAGATTGTTGATTAATTCCAGCAAAAGCAGAGAGACAGGAAAAATTACTATACATCGTCTATTTCTGAGTTTCAGACGGCGCTTTTCATTTTTCTTTGTAGTCTTTGTGATTGGTCTTTTTGACTCCAGGGTGATTTGTGGGTGGTTTGCAGAGGAGTTTGCCGCTCACGTCATAGGTACAGATATAGATAGCGAAGCACCATCACAAATATGAGCAGGAAGTGCTTTTTATACAGAGGGGTGAAAACACAGACTATAACCAGGCCAGAAGATACCAGGGTGAGCAGCACAGATGCCCTGAACAGCAGTCTGCTGAAAGGGACCCATGCCGGAGCCGCTTGCACCCCGATCCCTCTCAGCCACTGGCAAAAGCAGTGACATCAAGAGGAGAAGCTGAAACCAGGATGCTGTTACAGCTGGTTGGGCTGCGGCTGACAGAAATGCCCCTGGGCTACTGGCAATCGGACATAAATTAAAGCAGTTGTGAAGCTGCTTGAGTTTATACTTGGGCATCGGTCCAGCCCCAGCTGCCTCAGCGGCGGAGGAAGGTCTTAAAGCTGCCTGTCCTTCCTCGCACGCCTGGCCCAGCGCCGCGCACAGGCTGCCAAGTACAGGGGCCTCCCCGTCCTGTGCGAGCGTTGCTTCTCTCTCGGCCAAAACAAGTCCACGTGTTTTACGGTAGCAAACCACGGAGTGGTTGTGGTGGTATCTCCGTGGCTTTAGGGAGGCTGCAGCAGTTATCCTGGTCTAAGGTACAAGGAATACCCCAAATAAGGTGCTGTGGTTCACTTTGTGTGAATTCAGTGAAGGAAAGTGTCCACGTAGCTATGGAAAAAAAGTGATTTGTAATTTTTTTTTCTGGCTCCGGGAGCCAGAGCGGAGCTTTGCACGCCCTCTGAGACTCCATAAGCAGCTGCACTGCAATGCACTTAATGAAAGACTGAAACGGCTTAAAAAATGCTGCCGTGCAGGATAATCCCGCTGAAAACCAGGGTAAAGCCTGAGCTGAGGTCTCTCTTGGCTGCTCCCTCCGTGTCCCATGCCCGCTCGCTCCCTGCCCCGGTCGTACATCGGTGGAGCTGTGGAGCGGCAGCTGTGCTGCGGAGCTTGGCATAGTCAGGCAGCGCTGCCGGTACCGCCTCCGACAGTCGCTCCCGGCACCCGCGGCGTCCGACCCTGCTCCCTCCGAGAGGGGATTTTCTCATGTGCCAGCTCAAGCTGGGTGCTGAACCACGTCTTGCATGATCTCCGTGTGGCACCGTGTCAGACGTGAACACCGAGTGATGCCTTTGAAAGCAGCCAAAAGACAAGGCAGAAAATTGGTCACAGCCCTAAAAGCCCCAGGGGTACCCTTGCAGCCCAGCTGCAGCAACACGCCCCAGGCAGTCTCCCTGCTGCTTCAAGTGGCATCTGAAGGCCTAGGGACCAGTCAGGATGGTGGCCCACAGAAGGTGCCACCTCCCTGCTTGGGGCTTGCCCAAAGTGCCACAGGTTTGTGCACTGCCTGCAAGGGAGCCGAGCCAGAGGCTGAATTTCCCTTTGTGAGATCTGAAGCTTCAGCAGAGGATGTCAAAGGGTAGCAAGTTCAGAAAACCATTGCAAACCAGAGGCGCAGGCAACTGAGCATGTTCATTTTTCTGGCAGCTCTGGTAGTGGCCGTGTAGGTAAAGTGGCAGCACACACCATAAATGAGCCAGAGGATGTCTGGAAGGGAAATGGAGCATCTTCCTTGCCTCCATTGTCACTGCGATTTAATGAAAGCCACACTCCCATTTGTAGCCAAGCCCTTGCAGGCAGTGCCATTGCAGACAGGGGGGTCTTACAGGCAGTAACACAGTACACAGTGACGGAGATAAAAATCACGTCCCAGTAGCTGAGACTTTGCAGTACAAAACAGAGTTCCTGCACTCCCCCAAAACGTTTTTGCTTCTACAGTAAATGTGGGCGTCTCGCTGGTTTCTCTGTTTAAAGGCATTTCTAACGTTACCTCTGATCTAGTTTTCTTTCCTGTAATCCTGTAAGACCCCGGGGTTTCCTGGAAATCCAGAGACCTCTCTGCACCTGTGCATACCCAGTGTGGAAGCCCATCCTGCCTGCTTACACAGAGCACTGTCCAGGGGGCAGTGATTCCTTGCAAAGTTGCCTACAGAACCTTGCAAAAGGGAAGTCTTTTTGTTTTGGCTGGAGCTTTGAATCGCTGTGGTTGCCTTAGCAGCACGTTAGGGCCAGAGCATTACTTTCTTCATTCTTCAGTTGTTGTCTTGGTGCTTTTAATAATCAGTCAGATAGACCAGAGAGGTGATCAACATGTCCTCGCACTGAATCAGTACCACCACTTGACATCAGATGCCACTAACATATAATAAGACAGTCTCCGTCACCATTGCCTCTTTAAAATCCTAGGCTGCTTTTCCATACCTGTCATGGTATGTGTTGAGTTAGCCAATTTAGCAGCCCTTGTTGCCCATGCTGTCAGAGTCACCAGCCAGTGGAGAAGGTGTCTGCACTGTTGAGGAGCCAGGAGTTGTTTCCTCCCCATCGGTGCTCTTCGCACATCCAGCTCAGTAAGGCTGAGTACTGTTAGCACAAGGACTTAGGAGAAGCAAGAGGCTATTAAACTGCTAACAGAGCCAAGGGGGAAGGAGTCTTGCTGGTTCAAGATACACAGAGGGATTTTAAAACCCAGGCTTAGGAATAAAAAGCAAAAAGAGGTTGCTCAGAGGCAGTGCTTTTCAAGAAACATGCAATGTAGTGACCACCTGAGGTTAATCCAGGCAGAGTGGGTGGCAGGCATAAGGAATTACTTGATTGCGGGGGACAGACAGGCTGAATAAAGGATTTACTTGTGAGAAGCACAGAAAAGGAGGGCCAGAGGAGTAAGCAACTTGGTGGTGAGCCTTTTCCCGGTGAGTGATTAACAGCAGTTTCTAATGAGCAGAGGGAGACTAAAGCTGACTGCTTTTTTAAAGCCATTTCGATAACACTGGCCCCAATGTAATAAGCTATTTGTTTGTGCCTTCTGGCAGGGACAGCAAGTTGCTACTGAACATAATCCTCTAGAACCGGCAGCATCAGTTTGTTTAAAAGTGTCAGCAACAGGATCCAAAAGGACCCAAGCCCCATCACAACAACTATCCCAAGCGCTATTTAAATGTCTCTGTGCTCTTTTGTGCTCTCTCTCTCTCTCATTCTGCCCTCTCTTTACCCTATTCTTCTCCCTCCGCAAGCGCCAGTGGGGCTGATTCCCAGCCCTGTGCCCCTGGGCTGGATGGGAGGCTCAGGGTGGGCTGGCCCGTGGCTGGAGATCCCTGGATGACCTTCGAATCACAGCCCTGCCAGTTCACTGAGCTGCCCTTTCTGATAAGCATCACTGCTGGCGAAAGCAGGCAGATTATTGATGGGGGGCAAAAGGAGGGGCAGAGGGCTGGGGAGCTGTTGGGAGGGGGAAGTGGATCAGCCTGCCCGCTCTGGATATTTTAGGAGGCTTGTCCACTCCTTTATGATGAGGGGTACTTTTGGGAATCTGTGTTTCCCTGAGAATTTTGATGAGTACACACACTTTCTTAAAATAGCATGCAAACATCACGCAGCAGCACAATTAAATGCAACCCGAAGAACTGGCTGAAAACAAAGCCGAACTCGCAGCCCCAGCCAAGCCCTTTCGACCCAGAACGCAATGCTCCTTTAAAGCCACAGATGCACAAACAAATACCACTCTTTTATAAGCTCCCCTTGCTACTTCAATGCCAAATCATTCCTTTTTCAGAAGTACTCAAGATCACCCACAAACTCAGAAATGCCGAAGTCCTGCCTGGTTTCCCAGCATGTCAGAGCCATTACCATCACGGTCCGTGCAGGGAGCCTGGCATCACATAGGTGGGATGGCTTGCCTGGGCCAAATCACTGGCAAGCAGAGGGACCACTTTTACCCCTCTTTCAGGGGCATGGATGACTAAACTGCTTGTGTTTGCCAGAAACACTCTTGTCAGAGCCTGGATGGCTCTCGAGTGGGTGGACACTGCTAATTATGATTTATATTACCATAATTACTTCTCCGGGCAATTTCCACAGTCCTCACCTCTGGATATGTGCCATCTCTGGAAGGCAGATGTGACAAAAACTCATAGGAGATGGGGGTCTTTGTGTGGGAATGTGCACACTCAATTTTCCTTTCTGAATTTGCAACATGGATTCCCTGTTGCCAAACAGAAAGTCGGTTGTGTGATCCCCCTAGGTTCAAAACCTACTAAAGGCATGCAAAACACTCCATGCCACTATCTGTACACTTGAATACACAGTGCCTGATTTTCCTGGAGACTTTGCGCATACACTGACACATAATCTCTGCCTCTGTAAAGAATTGCCCACTCTTCCTCTAACTCACTTGATAGTTCCTGGTATATCCCTCCCTTTTCCAAGGGCTCCCACTTTTTTGTCTGAGTCCCCCTACATTTCATTTCCCATCCTGTTGGGATGAAGAATCGCTTCTTTTCAGAGTGCTACCAGCTTCCCAGTGCTGGTGGATACCCAATCCACAGGACCTCCATGAAGAAGGGTGACTGCAAAACAGCCGTCCCAGTGCCACCTTCTCAGGGCAACTTGAAGGAACTTGCCCCCCAGGCCAGAGTCAGGGTGGAAGGCAGGAGATTTTGTGCTTTTAAAAGCCATTTTGTCTAAAAAGTTTATTTGGATTTAAATGCCATTTAGTCCCACGGCCGGAGAGAACAGCGCAGCTGATGCTGTGCCGGGCAAGAGACCTCACCGGAGAATTACCTATGTCACTCAGGGCTGGCAATCTGGATATAAATAGGCCTGCCTGACAGCTGCTGGGTCTCCACCCTTTTTTCCTTGCATGAACTTGTGGTTCCTGTTAAAGTTGCAGGATTATTTGAGGTTTGGCTGGAAAGGAGCAGATGTTCTGCAAACGACACCGAAAACCCTGTGCTGTGCGGTGGCATGGACCTCTCAGGGCTCCCCTCCTTGCACTTGCCAGCTCGCAGGGAGGGTTTGCAGCAGGGGCAGGCTTCCCTCTCCCGAAAAACAAATTTTCCAACAACAAATTCTCATTAACAAAGTCTTGCTCCTATGGGTATTTTTAAAATGAGGCGGAAAAAACAGGCTGAAGTTACATGTGTATACATACAGCTGTGGAGAATAAAGTCATAAAATCACTAGCGAGCTTGTTTCTCTGGCTATGCCTCCTTCCCTCTCAGCAAAAGATCCTCACTTCAAAGGGAAAATATAAGCCTCCTCCCCCCCTCTTCCTGCACTAATTTTTTCCCCTGAAAATATTTTTCCTCCACATTTCCAAAGCATTGCCCAATTAATTACTTCTAGACAGCATCTCATAGCACGGCTGAGCAATAATGAACAAATCCTGGTGGCTCACATGCTGGTGGCTTTAGAAAAAAAAAGATTACTTTTAATCAGCGGAATGAGCACAGGGGCAAAGCCTATTGAACTCGAGCATACACAGAGAGCCCAGAGCAGCCCCAGGAGCAGAGTGTGGCTGCAGTCTGCTCAGTCTGGCCTGTGGCAGGAGCCCTCTCCCAAGCAGGTCCCTGGGGAATAGTAGGCAGGGCACTATCCCATGCACGTTGCAGCTGATCCTAGGCTGCTCCTCAGGCAGGTGAAATGGTTTGTAAAACATTACAGTTTTCTCTCTCTCCCACTCTTTCCTTTTTAAAGCTCCATTTTTCAAGCTGAGTGATTCCAATGAAAGTGATTTTCATAAGTTCCCCCTCCTCCACCAGCACAGAGAAAGGTGCAGAAAAACTTCAGCTCTGTCCAAAAAAAACACGAAGCAAAAGTTGTGCTTTCCCTCCAGTGTTATTATTCCTTCTCATTACAAACATTTTGGGACCAGCACTCTCTTTTACTGTCTGTAGAGCATTAAACAGAAAAATCAGCATGCTCTCTATCTCCTACCGCGGTCTGAGTAACAAGGAGTAAACAGTTCCCATTCCACTTTCTGGTTTGGTTTCTGAACAGGATTCTGAACAGGCTTCTTTGAGGCTCACAGCTCTTTGTTCCTACATTCCCTTGAGGTATCTAACAATAAGATCCTTTAACACCACCTTGCTACACATTTCAAGTGCCTTTTCTCCTAACCAGGACCTGCCATCAGGAACCACCTTCTGACTCTATATATCTGTCTCACTCCTGTTACAGAGTTTTGGTTTTATCTGTGTACTGTTAAGACACAAGTTACCAGTATTTTGCCAGTTGACAACATGACTCTCACCCATTAAATGCCTCAAAGACCTCTACAATTCTACTAATGGATTGCATCTTCCTTAAACTGACTAATGAAATAATATTTACTATACTGGGATAGTAGGAATTCTATAGTTGGAGTGAATATTGGGAATTTTTTAGCAACGAAATTGCCCATTGCTTCCTAAAATTTCAACACTCTGAAAATGTTGACTGGTGTATGTGTTGAGGATGGGCAACTTGTGATGACATTGTCACATTTTCCTCCTCTCAAAATTTCAGTAGACTTTTCTATCAGCTCCAGAAAAAATTACAGCTGGCTCCTCTGATCACCAGTGAATCACCTGGCCCACACATCAAGCATTGTCTCCTCCAAGGTAGAATCCAGCATGAGATGCTATGCAAAATTAATTACTATTGCACAGCCAGATTAAAACCACTTCCTAGGACAACAGGCTGCTTCTACTTTTCCCTATATTTTTATAATTTTTTAACAGAAAAGAGTGGATAAGTTTCCCCCAAAAGTGACCAATACAAAGCAACCCTGTGACTTTGGTGAGAGACTTGTACCAGCTGCTGTTAAAGTTGATCTCCACTTGACAAATGATAGCTCTCCTGTGAGCCATAGCCATTTTACTCCAAGGACTAGCTGTGATCTTTCCCGTGTTTCTGGCACTAGCTGACCGTGATAATACCAAGCTTTGGACCTCCAGTTTGAGAAATTGCTGGTATTGTCTGCAAGTGTCACAATCACATTATCGCCCGTAAATGGCAGTGTATGGAGGAACTTCTTGGGGCCCTTCTCACTCGCCACGGTCTGTCCCTTCTGCTTTGGTTGTGCTTGATGCTGTACAGGGAGTACAAATGTGGCTTGATTGGATTAAGGCCTTTATTTCTGTGAGGTCTGCTGCTATTCACTGAGGTTTAATTAAATTTGTGACCTCCAAGTGGTCAGGGAATGTGTGTCAAGTCAGGCACATAGGAAAACTGATTCATTCTGCAAAAGCTTTGTAGGTGGACAATGCCATTTGAATCTTTCATGACACCGATACCAAGAGAAGAGCCACTGCATCATCAAGTATTATGCTTTTGCTGAGCCTCTGGGACAAAGGTTTAAGCTGGGAAGGTTCAGGAGTCCAGGTGAAGCCAAGTTTCTCTTTTTATCCGTCTCTAGTTCCTGCTGGTTTTGTCCAGTTACACAGGGGCAGTGAAACCCTTCCCGAGACATTGCGTCACCTGGCAAAAGCTTGGTGCCTGTGGCACCGGAGGTTTGGTACAGCCTCTGCCTTCCTTCGCACCCCAAAACTCAGACACTGGCAACTCCATTCCTCAGGGTAATCCTCTCCATCACCCACCCTCCTCTTGGTCTCCTGCGTGCCCAGGGACTCTGCCTTGCTCCAACACTTCGTGGAGAAAAAGAGGAGCAGAGGAGGCCACTCTCCATGCACATATGGTTTCTCTATTGCTGGAGGCAGAGGCAAACAGAGTCTGCAGGGGAAAGATGCAAAGCAGAGCTCAAAATTAGTCCTGTGGACTTGTGGACTCCCAAACCCTGGCAGCGTTCAAAGCCAAGTTGGATAAAGCATTGAGCAACCTGGTCTAGTGGGATGTGTCACTGCCCATGGACAGACGACCTTTAAGGGACTAGATGATCTTTAAGGCTCATTCCAACCCTTTAATATTCTATGACTTTGTGGCCTCAGCACATAGGAATTTTCGTAGCAATGGGTAGGGCACACTTTTCAGATTGCAACCCTGCCATGGTCTAATTGCATTCACCATCACTACCTCAAACCATATGGGAGACTTGGGATGAGTTCAGCAGTAATATATTCCAATCAACTACTCTGGAAGTATTCTTCTACTTTGGCAGCAGGTAGTCCTCCTATCTCAGCTGGAAGAAAACTCTCGGCCTGGTTTTCTAGAGAGCTGATGTGCAACCTGTTGCTGTTCACAACAGTATGTTAGGGACTCTTCCAGCAACAGGAATTTCATTAGCAGCAGAGACAGAACAGGGATGTTGCTCCCAGGAAGATGGCTTGAAGCCTGTCCTGTCTGAGAAAGCATCTCTTTGAGTGGAAGAGAGAAGACAAAGCAAATGTGACTCAAGGAGGAAGGTGGGGAGGTTATACCTCAGTGTGTCTTAACAAAAAAGGGTAGAAGGAATATAGGCAGACGGTGCATCCTTCATTAAACAAAATAGTATATCTGAGAAAAACAACCCAGCTTTTGGGAAGGTAAGCACTCCTTCGGGTCTTAAATAGGAGCAACTATCTCACCAAGGTACCTATGGGTGAGAACAACTGGGTTTACGCTGATCCTCTGAATGATCTGAGATAAATGATAGCTGGTATCTGCAGGGCAGGCTGGAGGAGGTGAGGAACAGGAGGAACATTAACTAGGTAGAGGTGACAAGACTGAAAGGATCCAGCTCATCCTTCATTCCTTTTCTTCTCCGTGGGGTCCAAGTCCAGGAAGGTCCTTCCTTGTGCTGAGGAGTGATGGAGCTGCATCCTTGCCCTGAGCCCGCAGCTCTCTCCCAGGGCAGCTCACACAAGGAGAGGACTGGGAGATGCTGGGTTGGCTTTGCCTTTAATCTAAAGGAATAAGAGACATTTATGGTATTTCCAACAAGGGCCAAGTGAAGACAAGAAGACCTAGACACAGTAGCAAGTCAGTTAGTACTGGGACATAGACACAGTGCAGGGGACAAAGGAAGAGATGGAGGGACATCTGTTATAAGAGGGATGCCATGATGGTGAAGGAGGGAAGCAGAAGAAGACCTAGGGGAGAAAAGGAATGACTGACAAAAGCACAGTGGAGGGGGATGAGAGAAAACATGATGAGTTGAGAGGGAGTTGTAAATGGCTGACAGATTGGGAAGCGCTCTGTAGGTGGCAAAAGGAAATTATAGAAAAGAGGACACACTTTTCTAAGAGAAAGGGAAAGATGCTGCAGCAAAGAGATAGCTTGTAAATACTGAAAGGGTTGAGGGGAAGGCACCTAAACAATGATCCCACCAAAACAAGGCTCCAGTCTGGTCTGCCACAGCAGAAGTATTTTCTCTGGCAAAAATGGTTCAGGGATCCAGAAGGAGCAGTTTAATTATAAAGATACATCTAAAAATCCTTAAACATTTTTCAGTTTAAAATGAAAGGCAAGAGAGCTCTGAAAAGAAACCCTGAGATGCACCAACTGAGGCATTTACAAATGGGATAGGATTGGACTATCAAGAAGATTTTTTTCCAAATATAAATTAATACACCAGGAATACACCACCCAGAGCAATAACACATCCTGCAAAACAGCAAAAGACACTGTACAGTTCCAAAACACTGTCTTATATCTGCAGGTAGCCCCTAGGCTGTTTTCTTGTTCCTTCTTCTTTGAACAGCTATGGAATTACAGGAAGAGAATCTGGACAAATGTCATCTCATTAGAAGACATTTAGGACTTGCGTCTGTCATTCAGTATGAATTAAAACCTTGGAGATTAAATTGCCCACTGTCCCCAGGCACACACTGAGGAACATCTCAGCAGAGTTTTCACCTTGGTGACGTGTGCTGGAGCCATTTTCTTGTCCAGAGAGTCAGCCAAAAAATGGTCTTAAACAGGGAAAAATTGTAAAATAGCCATATTTTGAGTATTTGCTGTAATACGTGTGCCTCTTCTCAAGCTTTGGCTTTGTGTTATTATTGAGTTGGAGGTTTTTACACTATGACCCTAAATCTTACTGTCCTTACCCCTTAAATACAATAATCATACTTAACATGGAGAAGGACACTTAGCAATTGGCCTAGAGCTTTAAGACTTCTTTTCAAGGGTGTTATCAATAGTCTCTTGGCAAAAGAGCTCATGGCTTTCCTTCTGATGATGGTGCCCAAGTGACTCTGTAGTTTAAGCAAATAGCTTAGCAAACGTATTTCTAGGCAGTCATCCTCTACACCGTTCCCTGAGCAACGATGTCAGAGAAACATAGTAAATGCCCCCCAGCTCAAAGGATCCAATATATCTTCCTTCGTCCTCCAAAGTCTGCAATTTTTAGTAAATGTCCAGTGCTAGTGATTCAGTACCTGCCCTTTTCCCCTTTCCACGTTGCTGAGGTCCTCACAAGGAATCCTGAAGGACAGTGGCCAAGGCTTTGCAGATAAGTACATTTGCACATACCAGAGAGCCTAACACTGCCTGCTACTAGTTAAGTAGGGAAAGCACTTCCATGGCTTACAGCAGTCAGACAGTGAGCTTTGTGATTCACATGGCTTTAGGTCATAAGGATAAGGGCCAAGATGGTGCTTAGTCCTCTGGTCGAACATTCCACCTGATTTGTGAAGCACCTCCCCTGGGTGACCTGTGAGCTTGGTCTCCATCACATCCTGGAGACACAGACAAAACTTGCCTGAGCAATTCCTTGGTCTCCTGGGACCATCTGTGCTGAACCTGCAAACCTTCCCCACTCTTTCAGGGGCCACTGGCCTGTTTGCCAGCTGGGCCTCCACTCAGCTACCCTGCGTCTGTGGCAGATGGCCGGATCCACAGCCCGCGTGGTAGCTGCCAGCACCTTCCCCGTGAGCAGGAGATCAGATGGACTCTCACACATTGCCCTTCCTGGCTCTGATTCACACTGGATGCCTCAAGGTCGGGGATGGCTGAATAGAAATCATGGAGGCACCTGTCTTTTGATCTGGTTCCTGTGGTCTCTCTTTTTCCAGCGTCCCTGCCTCTAGGGACTCTCCCCAGCCAAAAAGCAGGAAGGGAGATGGGCCGTGCCTTTTGGCAGCGCATCAGGGGGAAAGGAGCATGGGAAGGCGTAGGAGGTTTTCATGACGAAGCCAATCTCCTCTTCTTCCCAGTCCCTCACACATGCTGACCTTGTCGTTGCATTTTACCAACACATGCCCTTTTACCTGGCTAAGAATTCATTCTTTATTTAATAAACTTTAATATTAAAAGCCACTTAGTGGCAGATGCAAGAAGGTCATCAGGACAGTCACCTCTGGTTGCTGACCTTACAGGGGTACGACCCTCTCGACCCTCTGTGAGAGGGAACACAAGGGGCACACACAGTCTGCAATATCATTTTGCATGTGGCTTGTAGCCACTTGTGGGGTTTCATCGTTGTTGCTCATTAAGAAAGATCTTAATACGTTACTTACCCAAGGTTTTTGAAGGTCTATTTAGCCTTCAGCAATGAAAGGGCTCCCTGTGCCCATCCTAAATTGTGTAACATGGCAGACAAGAGTAACCTCTCCCTCAGTGCCTTTCACATAGTTCATACACAGAGGAGGAAGACTATTCTATCCACTGAAAACTTTAATGCCTTCTGGTTTTGTTTCTGAGAAAGTTTGGAGGTTACATTTTCCTTAACAACCCACTGAAGTCTGAGGCCTTCACTCCATGCTTAACAAATCTTGCTGAAATTAAAAATACCTCCCCTGAGTAAAACCAAAATGAAAGCTGAGTAGAGTCTTTGGGATTTACTTTCCTTTTTTCTGATTTTCCTATGATTATTCGTGCCATTTCCCCTTTCACATATTGTTCCATCTGCTGGGTGTTAAAGGAGCTTTTGCATTCTTTCTACATGTCCATGTGAAGAAGACCAAGGAGTACAAGCAAGGGTCAAAGAGATCTTGTGCTTTTCACTCTTCATTGCTATCAAGACTTCTTGTAGCTGTGATGCTCATGGCTGATGTCTTCAGCCCAGCCATGTCGAGGATGGCTACAGAGATGTGGTGACCAGCTTTTCTATGCCCTGCAAGATCAGCCTGCAAGCTTGAACTGGAGCAGGCACTGGGAGCATGTCTTGTCCTTCATTAGTGATCCTCCCCTTGGGACCGGCTGGTCCTCTGCGAGCTGGCCCTGGCAGAATCAGCTCCTGCAGAGGGTACTAAAAAGGGAACAGCAATGTTGCTCTTTTTAGCTGTCCCTTATCCTGATGAAACCTGCCAGATGCACATTTGCCAGTGGTGTGGTAGATGCTCCTGTGCTGGGAGGTGAGGTGTTGAATGCCAACATGACTGACGGCAGTTGCCAGGCTCCCACTGCTGATGAACACCGTCAGTGCCCCTCATGCAATGATGACTTACCTCTTCCCGGATTGGAGAAGAGGAGGCCTGTGGAAAGCACCATCGCTTGTAAGTAACTGCTCCTTTCAGCTTCGATGACATGTCACATCCATCCTTGAGCTCTTCCAAAAATTCCCTCCTGGGACTTTGCTTTCCCCATAACTCGGAGTGACAAGTGTTGGCAAGGGGGGAGACGAGGGTCTCGCTCAGCCTCAGCCCTGACGTGTGTAAATGAAAAGGCTGGGTGGCAGGGCTGGGTGGGGGTAAGGAGAGGGCTGTGGCAGAGTAAATAAATTGCACCCTGCATGTGTTATGCCAGCAGGGCTCCAGAACAGTTCTGCAGGCTTTTGTAAATGGGAATTTGCCTCCTCGATCGCTCAGGGCAGTGCTGTCAAACAGTGTTGCCAGGCTTGTGCCTCATCCAGAGGTCTCAAATATTTCCCAAGTTGCCCCACTTCAATTTACTTTCACAAAATGATGTTTCCATTTTTTTTTTTTTTTTGACGGGGGGAAGCAGAAAAGCAAGCCCAGAAAGCCCACCGAGAGGCCGTGGGAGGAGGGGAGGGGAGGCAGCAGGTGAGTGGGAAGGGATGGGAGGCTGAGCACGACAAGGGCTTTCACAACACAGGAATTCAGGCTCTTCCCCCCTCAACTCCCCCTCACACCCTTGTTTGAATTTAGCATGTGTCCTCCTATGGCGTCGTAATTACTAAGATTACCAAATGAATCTTTTGCTTCTGTACACACCGGGCATTCAGCGGAGCTCTAATAGTTGTCATTAAGTTTTCAGGGAGGTGGGAGAAGATAGATTGAATGCATGCACTCCAGCGCTGCGCAGAGCCCATTGATGGCTGCTGAGTAATGATTTTTTTCTAATTGGTGGAGAGCAACGGCCCTAATGGATGGAGCCTCTCTGTGCATTTGCACTGTCTCCTCAATCAATAACCCTCGCTGTGCCTGGCACGGAGGAGTTCCTGAAAGCCCCTTTGTAATAATGGATTGCTGGAGGTTACACAAACCGCTGTCTCCCGCTGAGTCAGCCCTCTGTCAGGCACCTCGCGCTTCCCTGGGCCCCAGCTTTCCAGACGGGACACCCGCAGGGGGGCCCTCGCCTCGGGTCTCTGCCCCCGTCCCATGGCCACTGGCACCCCGCAGGCTCCCCGGCTGCTGGGAGGGTTTTGTTGCCTGTGGAGCTCGTGCTGGCTCAGAGGAGCGGGAACAGCTGGGAAGCTTTTTATTGGCTTTGTCTTGGGAAGTTTGGCTTTTTATAGGAGGCTTTGTGGGTTTTTTTCCCCCCTCTCATCTTCTTAAAGAAAAATCAGCAGGTCAGATGTTGAGTATTGAGGCTGAAATCGTGGAGAGGTCAGGCTGTGCCAGGCAGGGCTCTCGACTTGGCCAGGGTGTGCAGAGCACAGGCCTAGCTCTGGGAGAGCAAACTTTGACCACCCATTAGCCACCACGTGTGCACAGGCTGCTTGCAGCCCAGCCCTCAACATCCCCCCCAGTTTCTGCTTTCGTTTTGAGGAATGACATGAAAATGAGAGCCACGAGACAGTTCTTGAAATTCAGTCCCACCGGTGAATTTCCAGGAGGCAGGCAGGTCTGGGGTTGCAAGGAGAGATGAGAAAAGGGATGTTATAGGGAACCTTAAAAAGGAGGCCTTTACAGTGTGTCAACTCAGTCTTCCTCTTCCCCACACAAGGGAGCCTTTTACTGGAGAAAAGGAGGGAATTTCCATGGCTTGATGAGATTTACAGATGACTGAGACTTGGTTTCTTTACTGTTACTCTGTTTCGGCTCTGTCCTCACAGCCCACTGCAGAGCATTTCTGAGCAGCAGCAAGTTGGCACTATACACTCCAAGCCCCCGAGGAAAGGTGCCCATTGCTGGGACCTTTTAGAAGTGAACCTGCCCCAGTTACGTGGTCCAGACCCCCATAACTCAGGGGTCCCAAGTACCCTGTACTGTGTCTGCTCTTGTTGGCTTTCTAGCAAGGTTTTTACATCTCACTGTGTACCTGGGCTTTACCCAGCTGCACAACCCAGCATATAATCCACCCAGTCTCTGGAAGGGACATTTATGTGGACAGGGAGGGCTTGGGATTGTCCTGCTTGCATGGCTGGCTGAAGTCAGTCCCACTATTAATGCAGTTTGGATCTCCTCCAACATTAAGGTAATTGGCATTTTCTGTTGTCTTCTCCAATGCTTTGGGTCCTCAGAGCTTGTCATGATCTCCAATCCTTCTCTCTGAGACCAAATGTGAATTTAAGGTCTGCCCCTGACTTGCTTCTGTTAACAGCTGAAAACACAAAAGCATAAGGTAAGAAAGTTGATTTTGCTGGTGGAGGATCTGGTAGGGAGGATCTGGCCTCAGAATTTCATGCTAAGGCCCAGGCTGAGACCCCAGAAAGTGGCTGTTTGGGTCTGTGTGGCAAAGGGCATCAGTATGCAAGCAGCATCATCTGCATATTCCTTCTGGGCTCAGGGCTTAGCAAAGAGCAGGTCCCAAAGTCCCTGCGTGACCTCAGCAGCCTGGGAACATGAGTGGGGACAGGAGGGTGATCTGAGACTCCGCAGTGAAACATATGTCCTTGCTTGGCACATTACCTCTGAAAAACATCCCCCAGGATGAACTTCAGCAAAGGCTATTTCTGTGCTGCCAGATACACACCTTAGTTGCAGCTGAAGAAGTGGCAAGTAAAGGGCTGTAGAAGAAGAAATATATTTTCTTGGTTGATACCACAGCAAGGAAAAGACTACGGATTTGCTTTAGGAGGGGGAAGTCTGATTCACCCTCATTGTCACTCACTCCTGACTCTCCATCTGAGTGCAGTAAGTGATTTTCTCTCCCTTTCACGGCGGGGGGACATGTAGTGAGCTCTCAGGATTGCTGCTGAACAGGGCTCCCCAAAGGGAGATCTGGAAAAGCTCCTTAGCTGGCAGAGAGGAGAAGCCAAAGCAATGGTGAAGGATAGACATTCAGGAGCAGGATTTGGCCCAGCTGTCAGTCCTGGCTTGCCAGTGCAGATAATGGCAAAGGGAAAGGATCTGTCTCATTCACTCTCTGTCACAGCTGTGTTAACTCATCAGTGTTGAAGGAGTTAAAATAAATATACAGGTTTTCAGAGCAGGACCATGCTTCACCTGTGGCACAACTGGTGAGTAGGTCAGGGCAACCATTGCCCCGTGTCTCAGCAGTGCCACACAGTTCCTTTCACTGGGACTTGCTGATGGTCTTGCAGCACAAACTATGGCATATCAGAGCACAAGATCACGGGGGCCACTGTGCAGCCTGAAGGCATCCAGCTGTTCATTTATGCTGCTGCTTCTTCACAATCCACTTACTAGCAGGTGGCTTATATAAATCAAACTGGAAATATTTCCATAAACTGTAATTTCTGCGTAGTTTCTGGAACCAGAGAAAATCCATGGACTCCATCCAGGAGCTCAGGTGAGGGGGATTACAATGGCTCAGGAAGAAGTGTTCATGCCTCTGTTTTCCTGCAGTGCACCCTTTCAATGGAAGGAGCCTGCCTGCCTGCCTGCCTGTCTGAGAGGCAAGTCAGCACGTGAAGCAAAGCCAGATGCCCTGTCTTGCTCACGGCGATAAACTTTTATTCTTTGTTTATTTGCAATCCTGCTTAATCTAGAGGAAATCATCTTCACTTGGGAAGCATAGCTCGTTCTTCATTTATAAAAAGCACAACCTTCTCACCTGCATTTGTGATTTCTCACCTGCCCTGGCAGCTCCTCAGGGACTCCAGACCTGTCCTCTGCAGCTTCTTTTCCTGACTCTTCCCCATATTTTAGGAAAACAATGTCAGGCAAATCAGACAAACCAGGATCAAGACCATATTACCATAATTTCCGCAAAAGAGCTTACAATGGACGACATGAGGATATCAATTTCTATCTTATATATGTATATATATATAAAAAAAATTAAAAGGAAGCAACAAAAAAACTAGGAGCTGTCTGAAAGAAAATTGTCACAAAGGAAAGGAGCGAGGGCTCAGTTTCTCTGACAATCAGAGTGCTACAGCTTGCATGAGAATTTATTTCAGTATGCTTCTTCAGCACACATCAGACTCCCAGGAGGCTGTTTCAGATCTCATTTCCTAACTTTCCTGATTGGAACTGAGCCTTGCATTTATTTGGCTTTTTCATTTTACACTATCCTTCAGAGTCCTGCTTGATTTCTTACTACCTTCCTGCCTTTTGTGCCTCACCTCTTCCCCAGTCCCCCCACCACAACCCAGAGAGATGAGAAAATACAGAGGATGTGCCAGTGACCGCAGCTCCAGCGAACTTCAGTTAATCTCCCCCAGAAGGACACAGTCCCTTCTCAGAGGCATTACCCAGCCCATGGCTATTTACAGCAGTCAAGAGTTCAACTTGTTTTCCCAAAGAAAGTTCTTGTTATAGCTCAGGGTAAAGGCTTCCCAAGAAAAGCAGAAACATCTCTTCCATTCTTTCCAGCTCTGGAAAAAACAGCTGAACTGGCCCCTTTGAGGGTCTCCAGAGTCTCACAGAACATAGAGTTACCCAATCCTTAAAGGAGTCAAGGGATAAGTATCCTCGGTGAATTTCAGATGTGCTCCCTTCACACGTGCAGCAGCTCACACTCTGTGAAGTCCCACTGGCCTTTGGTAGCATCCAAAGCCCACATCTGGCCTGAGGGTCTGAGTCCTGGCATCTTATCCTGCTTTCTCCCCACGTTACTCTAATTTGACACAGGAAAGTTTCTTCTTCCAGGTACTGTTTCAGTTCAGTCTTGCTTCTTTCAGGCTTGTTTCAGTTGATGAAGAAATAGCAGCGGTTCGGAGTTGGAGATCCCTGAGTTTGATTACACATCTTGGAGCAGAAGACCAAAGTGGTATTTAATAAACCCCCACCTTTGCCAAAAGCAGCATAATCAAATCCTGTGAAATGAGCAATTGCTGCAATGGGGATAGCTTGAGCTGGTGTGCTGGCAGAGCGACAGCCACTTGTCTCTTGGCTACCGCTGAGCCAGATTCAAGAGCTTGAACACAGCTTTGAGCTCTGGCAGCAAATCTCGCAGGCACTGCAGGCTCAAGCATCCCAAGGGCAGCAAAACCCCCTTGCATCAGTGCTTGCCACCCAGTCTGTGAAGTGGTTTTGCATCAGCTCCAAAAGCAAGAGGCGAAAGAGTGAGTGAGAGAGAGAGATGTTCACTCAAACTGGCAGCTGCCTTTTGTTTCATGATGGCAGCTGCCAGCAAGAGACAGGCAGGGCAAGGGAAAAACACACAAGAGCAACACGCTAGATGCAAAGCATATTACACGCTAGATTTAAAATAAAATAGCATGCATGAGGGGTAAATATTCAGCATAATGCATGACGACTCAGCCCCGTCATTCTCCTTCCATTTCCTAGGAGCTGTGGGACTGGATCTCCCTGGGCTGCACTCGCCATCCTGGATGAAAAGACAGGGGCAACACCAAAATTTTATAAGCAAAGGAAGCAAGGGCCTAAATATTGACTTTCTTCATCCACTTGAGACAGGTGAAAGGAGAAATATCACTTCAGTGGAGAAGGGTGATCTGTGGGTGATCCTGTACAGTGGGCTTGTTGTTTCTCTCACTTCTGACAGCTTGCTTGCTTCCTCTCCTTGTGGGACTGTATTTCAGTCAGTTTAATGTTTTTGGCAGGGTGATGGCTCTGGAGCTTGATCCCCTCCCCCCACAGAAGCAGAGCATCTCTCTCCTCCTCCATCTAAGCCTCCCCAGCACAGCACTCCCAGCACCACCTCCTGCTCCAGGGGAAGCCCTTTGTCAGGGAAGGATCCACTTTCAAACAGCTGCACGGACCTGGGTGATGCTGATCAACATCTGTATCTGCATCCTTCAGGGATGATGTTCCTACATCCTTCAGGGTTGAAGGATCATTCCTGGCCCTTTGGCTTGTCATCCACCCCAGTGTTGTTGCTCAGACAGGCATGCCAGCAAGGGCATTTCCCACCCCTTTCCCGAGTGCAGAGTTTGACAGCACAGTGAACCTGTCTCTGGGCTCCCTGGTACCGCAGCAAAAACACTTTGGCCATGTGGCACTCACTCCACTGGTTTGAATTTATTTTAATGGTTCTGACAGCCAACTTTGTAGCAGCAGCTTCTTCTGCCAGATCAGATATTGTTTACCCATCCTACTTTAACTTTATGCCATGTTCAATATCTTCTCTCCACACCAAGCTCACTTGATGCCAAATCAGGTATCGTCTGTCCTCCCTCGGCCAGCGCAGAGCATAAAGCTGGCATATGTTCCCTGTCGTGCACTCTGGCTAATTCAGCAGAAATGTGAGCACATGCCTGCACCTGATCCAGACCTGTTCTTCCTGCTGAGTGGTCTGGTGGTGCATGGATCCAGCACTCACTGCCAGGAGAGCACAGCCTTGGCACGCTCCGACAGCTGCCAGGAGCACCAAGCATACCATGGAAGCAGCTTCCAGCTGCCCCACACCCTGGCCAGAGCAGCTGGAGCACCTGGTGGCTGTAAAGGTGATGCTGGGACACCAGCAAGCCACGCATGAGCTGTAAAACTGTTGGTGCATGAACAGAAGGGGTAAGGGGTAAGGGGCAGGGGGATAGGAAGAGGAGGGGAAAAGTTGTGCTTTTCATAGTTCAGGTTAAAAGAGCAGCGAGATAAGATGAGGTTTGCCTGAGTCTGAATTCAAGCTACTATTTAAAAATAAATAAATAAAATAAATAAAACCAGGTTACTGTGTTTTTCCTGCTGGAGCTAACTCAAGTTAGTCAAGCCACACTAAAAAACCACCTTTCCTTTATTTACTTGTTCTGAGCAGGGTGTGTAAACATACCTGGAGCAGATTTGAGCTCCTTTTTATGCAAGGAAATGTTTCGGAGGAAGCCAAGAAACTGGGACATTTTTGCATGCAAGGTAGAGAAAGAAATGTATTGTCTGAGAGCAAAGTAACTCCGAATGTGGCCATGGAGATAAAATGGGGGTTTCAGCTCCTGCATGCAAGAGCAGCATTTCTCAAAGACAGCTTTTTTCTGTTTCATCTTCTTTCTGTTTATTTTAAGTGAAGCTCTTTTCTATCTCCTTTTTTGGTTTTAATCTTTGTATAGAACACACTCTGTGACCCTGACAGAGGAAAAGCAGCAAAGTCCTACCTCCTCTATGAATGTGTTTAGAAACACTAAGTGATCAAAGTCAGCACCGTGTGAGCAGCGACTGAGTTACTCCCATTGCCACGCATTCCCGGTTTTGACAGACTGCATCGTTTGGTGTGTTGATGTAGCAGCATTTCATACACTATGAATATTCACCGCGCATATTAAATTAACCAGGTGAGAAAGTACAGGTTTGTTTTGCATGTTAACTCTGTGTTAACGCTGCCCCTAAGTGGTTAAGTTGGTTTATTGCAAGTTAATTAGCCCCTCATTTCGGGCAGTTATTTATTTATTTGTGGAAGACTCTTGTGGCTTTTTCTCTTCCAGCCTCATGCTTAGACCTTGCCTCTCTGCCTAGTCTGTGTTTGCATCCTACTCTATGTGGGTTTCACATAATCACAACATTTATAGTCAACTCAGCTTGGAAAACACATGTACAGGAAAATACGGGTGCCTACTACACATTTACTACTCAATCCAAGTGAGGCTGTGATCCTGTTAACAGGCTCCTCTCCCTCAGCTCGTTTTAATTAGCATTTCAAGGGATGCTTGGTAATGCAAGCTGGTGAAGTCTGAAGTTATGATGGGCTGTCTTTTACATCTTTCCTCCTTAATCAATGTGCCATTTCATGAACATTTCATCACCTAGGCAAGCCTTTTCTCAGGTGCCTTGATATTCATCCTCCTTTTTCCATCCTTCTGCATGGATCCATGCAATGTGCCAAGATCACACCTTCTCCTCTTGGGGCAGCTGGTTGCTGTTGGAGAGGTGTGTGGGTGTGGGCACACTAAGAAGAGCAGCTCAAGCTTCCTACGAGGCCTTGAGTTTCCCTTCTTCACAGTGTGGGCTCCTCCGTGGGGAGGAACAGGTGAGGAAGGAAGACAGCTCTATGCAGTTTGCTGGCTCTGAGGGGCCTCACACCAACAGAGGAGACTCGATGAAACCTCCAACCGGACAACTGTAGAGCTTCCTGACGTGCTAGGCTCCAAGGAGCCCTTTAAAATCCCCCTAGTTGTTTTAGTTGCTTCCAAGCTGCGGTTGGGGAGCTTGGGACTGCTCCCCAGTTTGGTTCTCAGTGACCAAACTGCCTCCCAGGGCACATTGAGTGGGTGACCATTGTGATACTCTCAAAGTCCAAACCTTTTGGGCTCCTTGCTTTATTAGAGAGCTGAGTCAGACAGGTCAAAGCAGATTTTCAGTTCTAAAGTTCTTCAGCTTCTTTTGGGATGGTATGGAGCAAAAGTGCACCTTGGTGCTGACCCTGCCTCATCCTTGGGGGTTGGGGTCCAGACAGGTAGGGTTAAGCCAGCAGCAGGCTGAGTCCTTGCACACTGGGCTTGCACCTCCAGGGACCTGGAAGCAATTCACAGTAGAGCCTCTATCCGAGGAAAGCAAACCCAGTCAATATTGCGGTAGCAGATGCCTGCACGTCTGCACTGCACCAAGCAGGCAGCACAGCCATCCATCCCAGCTCAGGCTGTGTTGGCAGCACAGACAGAGGAAGGTGAGGAAGAGCAGGGGCAGTACAGCTCAGGATACGTGGATATACTGGCAGAATCTCTCTCTTGATTATCAGCCTCTTCTTTCCATAAGCTCTAAAATTCATATCTAAGACACCATAAAAACTGAAGAGCGGTGAATCTTCAGGAAGGTCTCCAGGCTTTGGCAGAGAGCACGGGCTGCTTTTCCATCATGCCAGCACTGCCCTTCACCTTGAATGAGCGGCATTTGTCTCCTATCGCCTTCTCTCGTGAACGTGCAGAATGGAGCCCGGGTGGGCGTTTCGAGTGCCTTGAGCTCGGTGCAGCCCGCTCCTCGCATCGCATCCCAGTGCCGGGGCTCGGAGGGAGACATCTGGCCTTGCAAAGCAGGGGCTGGGGAGCGCTATGGGGGCGAGCAGGCATCCTTCCTTTTCCCAGTGCCCTGCTCCTGCCGCCGAGAGCTGCCTGCATCCTGGCCTTGCGCAGCGCGGTTGGACATGGAGTTAAGGAGTCCAGACGCTGGGATGCGAAAGGAGCCGTGACGGTGTGAGAGGAGCTCGCTCATCTTAAAGGGGCTTTGGGAGGGCAATGATAGTGGCACATTTATAGGGTCCCCCTGCTTCTTAAAAGCCTGCCGCCGCATGTGTTTATTGCTGTGTTTTCAGTCGGAGCTGGGAAAGTCTGCATAAAAACTCAAGGACTACCTTAAATACCTCCTAACCAAGCCTTCTTAAAACTCCTATTAAAATACGAACACCGCAGTCAAGACGGCAGGCTGGAGGTCTGCCCAGTGGCCAAATAAATCAAAATATTCCAGATATCCTGTTTGCAAACGCCCATTAAAGCCTGACAACTGCTTAATACCAAAGGCAGCGTGGATCTGAAAGATAGGGAAAACGTGACCCTTCCTGCAAAGCAGCCCGGGTTTATTTCTTGCCCTTTCAAAGCAGGGCTTCGCTGCTTCAGTGCTGCCCTTTTCCCGGGGGGTGCAGAAAAGGGTTGCCGGTGGTCTGGCGAGCTGCTCAGGGCTGCCGGGCTGCGAGGGCTGGGGGTTGTTTAGCCACGGCCCCTCGGACCCCCAGCCCCACGGCCAGCACCGGCCACCAAAAAGTGTCTGCCAGGGACCTCCCTGCCCAGGACTGCGGCCCAAAGCCTTGTGTCAGGGTTCAGGCCGGGGTGAAAAACAACCATTAATCTGCGGTTGCAGCCTTGGTGACGTCCGCAGGCACTTTCCGTGCTCTTTATCTGTTTTCTCAAATAAATTAATAAATAAGAGGCGGAGAGGCTGGAAATAAGGACAGAGAAAATGAACAGATTTTGATCTAGTAAGCAATTTAAATCTGGGCTGGCAAGCTGCGTTCGTTCATTCATTAATTCAGCCTTGTGCTCAGAAAACCCCAGCAGGACTCTCTTCCAGCGCAAGAACTTCCGACTGTGAAATAAACCCCGCGTAACCAGATTAACTATGAGGTATGTATCAGCCAGGTCTTAGGCATTAATTCAAGCATACTGTACATCTCCAGAGCTTGATATCTGGATCAGGTGTTGCTCACTGGAGGGCATAAACTCTCTGAAGTTTCCTGTCTTTCACCTCCCCCTGTATTGCTGTTCCCTGCTCAATAAATAAAAAAATATTATTATATGTGCTGTCAGGGAGTCTTGATTCGGCTGTTAATAGCAACATTATCAATACCTTGTCTTTCAGTGTCACATAACTCAAAAGTGGCTGAATGGTTTTCTTCTGGCATTGCAAAAATTAATCACTTCTGGGTTTAGCCCAAGCATAGAAAATCTCACCTTAAAACTTCAGCATTCGTAAATTCAGAATATATTTAGCGTGCAGAAACTGATGGGCAAGATAGAAATCTCTGCATAAGCTTAGTGCAGTCTTCCACCTCACAAGTCTGTGCTATACTGAATCACGAGGTGATTACTGTCTGTACGAGTGACTTCAATTACAGTATTATCATGTTATTTATCATTTGATAAATGAAGTGGGACGGGGGCCTCTCTGCGTCAGGTGCTGTACAAACATTCAGATGTGCTCAGACAAGATCCCGAGGACTATCCATAAAGTCAATGGGACATGGGTGGGAATCTTCAGACAAGGGTCCCCTTCCATGAGCAGGGTGATCTAATGCTGCATAGTAAATTCTTAGTCTGGCTTGCCAATGAACTCCTGGTTTTCTCTATGTGCTCCTCTGTGGACTGAACACAGAGAGACAAAGTCAATGCTAAGTCTGTTTGTACAGACTTGTTTTAAAAATGGAGAGCAAGAGGGCTTGCGCTGTTTGGGATTTTTTTTTAAAGAGGCAAAATCTTCAGCTCACCTGGCTCTCAAACATTTTTACTATTATAGCCACCTAAAGTATGGTTTATGATGTAGTTAAAATTCATGTATTGTCTCCACTGCAATTTCAATACTTTATTCCAATTTCAATACTTTATTTGCTATGGGGAAATCTAATACATGATAATGGTAAAGCTTCAGTTATGAAGAGAGCTGGGATCATCCTGTGGATACCAAGTTGTCTCTTCTCTCCTCACAGAGACAAATGCTAAAACAAAGCTTGGTCACTGAGTTCTCCATTATGCAGGGAAGCTTGGGCTGCCAGGACCTTTGACATACCTGCTCTGCAGATGAAAATCTTTGTCTTAACATTTTTGTTAGTCTGGCACCTTTCCAATATATTACCTCATTTTTATTTTTTTCAGGGAGTACCTTTGTACATATAAATGTATACATATACATACACATATATACCTTGTATATGTGTTCCTGCTATCGCTCTGAAGTATGGATAAGTCACTGGCCCAACTAATTCCCAAACTTTCACCAAGCTGGAATTTGGAAACACAAAGAATTTTTTCAGTGTGGCCTGCAAATTTCACTTTTTAAATTGGATCTTTCTATACCAAGTTCTCACCAAGACAATTTTTTTCTTGTGACGTTGAGCCATTCAAGAGCCACATCATAGATAGAAGGGATGAAAACATGCAAAAATTACTTTTTTCTTTTCTCTCAGCCACCTCAGTAAGAAAAGAAAGTTCACAGGTAGGAGAATTTAGCTTCATCAGAGCCCTCCAATGCTATTTATCAAGTTTCAGTCGAAATAATAGCTGTGAAAATGTTTAGTTTGTTAGCAATGAAAATACTTAGCTGACATTGATTTTGGAGCTACATGTTGCTGCGTATAAGCTGGTGCTTTTGCTCCTGAGCCGTTGGATGAAATGCAAGAGCATGCTCAGATGCCGGCTGAGATGAGAGTCTCCAAGGTGCATGTGTTAACACTGCAGTGAAAAAAGCAGCCTCATCCCACAGACTTTAAAGAATACACATAGCTTTTTAGTTCTTAGACAACTGTGAGCATCATCTTTTCCCATACTAATACATTCTGTTTTCTGTTTTCACAAGACTTCAAGGGACATTGAAATTGCTTCAAACCAATTTCATCATGTGAAAAAACAATTAACAGCATTTCCAGGAGAGGAACATTCTAGGTATTCATCATGGATTCTGCAGTCACAAACAGACCACGGGCACTTTTTCTTCTGACAACAGTATTTAGAATTATGTATTGTATAATATTCTGTAATTCTAACTTTAATTTACAAATCTTTATAAATTCCATGGGCAAGGGACACATAGTGGCCTTTTGCTCTCAAATATATATGCATTTGGTAGATAAAAGACAAAGGGTCTTCGAGCAACTGAATAGATCACAGAATCACAGAATCACAGAATATGCTAAGTTGGAAGGGACCCACAAGGATCATCAAGTCTAACTCTTAACCACGCACAGGACCATCCCCAAGAGTCACAGCATGTGCCTGAGAGTGTCCTCTACCTGCGCTGAAGTTAAGTCATACTTCAGGATTTCTTTTTCTGAAGTTTAACAGAATGAGCTTCTTCAGGTTCTCCTTCCAGAGCAGGTTTGACAGGTTGCAAATCATTCTTCCAGACATTTTTAAATCCTTTCCACTTTCGCAACACCCTTGCAAAGCAGATAAAGAGAGGAGAAGGAACTGAAGCCCTCTGTTGTCTACCTTATCTCCTCTCATGAGCCCTGCCCACTGTAGCACAGGATCTCCCATATGAATGATTCTCAACAGCCACATACAACTCCCTGCACCGATGGTGCTCACTGTGCAAGTGGATGTTTTGTTGAAGCTGTAGCGTGTCTCTCTCAGAGCCTCTACTTTCAAATATAGAGTGTCCTTGTTCTAGATATGTGACCAAATGTTTGCTTTCTCCCCTCGCTCTTTCAGACCTACACAGGCTCTGTAAGCTCACTTCATCAAAGGATCCATGTGCTCTATAGGTGCTGCTGATACCTCTGTTCATTGTGCCAGCTGCAAACTCCTACGCAGTGAAGTTTTTTCTCTGACGCACAAGTCAAAGTTCTCTGACATCAGTAGTCAGATTGGTGCATACAAGAGCAGAATATGACTTTGTCCTTCTGGGCAGGTGTAAACAACAGGGCTTCTTGCTTCTGCTGCTGCAAAAGTAATGTGTCTCATGCAGTCCAGATCCAACACATCAGCTCTGCAGCACCCTGGACTTCAATCCTCAGATGCAAACACAGCAGTGAAGGTCCATGTTACAACTTTCTTTATGACTTTTGTTCACAATATGGCTTAAAATGTAGGGAGCTATTAAACATCACTTTCAGTACTCAGGCTGATTTTTTGAGTTCCCCGCCAACAGCAGAGACCTTAAATGCAATGGCTGAGAGCTCTGGCAAAACCAAACTCTCGTTTCAGCTCATATCTGAGGACCAGATCAACTCAAATCTGTGTCTCAAGTCTGCTAACACATCCCACAGACAGCAGCCCTCATCTTCACCCCCAGTCTCAAGGGGAGCTTTGCATGTCATTTCCTTGAAGGGTAGATGGGAACAGAGTGTTTACAGTTCATCCCCACAGTACCAGGTTTTACTGTGATGGTGCAACAGTGGGAAACACCGCAGAGCCAGTAGTGTATTTCAAAACACGTTATGACAGAATAGACACAATTTTTTTTCTACTGGATCAGAACAAAGTAAAATGGGTATTTCAGTAGCTTACACAGACTGAAACCACAAAGATATGCAACAGCTATGCTATGCTTTATCCATAAGGCTTTACAACGTTTCAAGTTCTGAAGAACTCCAGAGAATCCAGATAGGTCTCATCTCTTGATATATGGGTTTGCTTGTGAAAACTTCGCTTTGGAGCCAAGAGAGATAGCCAGACATGTCCTGCATCCTAGGCTAATTGTACAAGACTATTATTTATTCCATTCAGTAAATGTGCATCTGGTGGTGATGATTGCAAAGCCTATAAGAAGGCTGATACTTCCTAGCAAGTGACATTTTTATGGTTAATAGAAACTGTCATAGAAACCACTTGGAGGGGAATATGTACAGGCTTGATTTTCAACTTAACAGTAAATCACTTCAGGTTAGAATTAGATATCATGACAAAATCCTTCATCCTGTAAATTTTCAGAATGCAAGCAGCAGTGGCTCTGCGAGAAACTGTGATAAAACTAGAAGAAAAGTTTCTCATTTGGTTTTGACATCCAGTGTGCCTGAGATCGTGTCTTCTCTGTAAATGATAACCACATTATAAATGTACTTGCTCTTTCATTTCTTACTATTGTATTAATAATAGAAAGTAGTCCTTCTTGTAGGCCACGACTCCTTGGGCAAGAGGTAGTGCAGAGATGGAAAAGAAAGATGGGCATCATGCCAGAGACATCACAGGGAACATGAGACCCACAGCGCTGCAAGACTCTGAGTCATCCCAAGTCCCTGCAAATACAAACGAGTGACAAGCAGCGAATGGGGCTCATACCATCAGCCTGTTGAGATGAGGACACAAGGGCTGATGCCATAGATGAGGATGTCTCTACCTAAAACTTCTTACTGCTGGTTTGGGGCAGTTGCAGACTTCTGTATTGTTCATGCCACTGACCTCCTGCGAAATGGCCTGCAACTTCAAAGTAGTTTTGTGGTAGCTGTAATGAGCAAAGGATATAGATAAGACAAAATCTGTCTGTAGAGACAATATCTTTGGTAAGACCAACTTATTATAGATGAGAAAATTAGGCAAGCTTCTGGTCACAGAAGTCCTTCTTCAGGACTCCAAAAGCCACTTCTCGAAGTGTCTCCAAATAAAAAACAATCAACACAAATGACCAATAATCTCCTGAATGTTACAGCTCAGATTTTCCCTTCCAGCAAGGACTTGAGTCAGTGTCAGTTTTGCACCATCCCCCCTTCAAAAGAGCCTGTTGTCTCCCAGCAAGCGCTGATGTACTTCCAGAGACCCAGAGCAGTTCTACCTCTGAGCGACATGTCTCCATTCTTCCCTCCGTTACATAGGTGCTCCTGGCCTGCCTGACATTGCCCTCCTGCCTGGCTGGCTGTAACATCTTATTCCTTTTGGGCTGCTCCCTTGCATGACATGGAGATAAGGCCTTCTTCTTACCCAGCATTGTCTTTCTCTGGCCTGGAAAAGCCACAGCACCATGGGACAGCTCCTGGGGACAATGTGCGGTACTCAGCATGGGCACCATCTTCAGTCCATGCTTCTGCAATGGTAGTGATAACATTGCCACATCTAAGACACAGGGCAGCTTCACCAGGGGAACCCAAATTCTCCACAGTCAGGGGAAAGCCTCATGAGAAAATCATGCATGAAACCAACAGAAAATAGAAACATATACGTAATAATGTTTGTGATGGAGCATATCCATGAAGTCAGGTTATATTCCAACTTACAAGGGCCCCAGTTCCACCCTCCCAGGGAGGAGGGACATTCTCTGGCTGCTCTCTTTCAGCTGGGCTCCACTTCCAGTAGTGAGAACAAATAACCATTTCAACAGCAGTGACACTGCACTGTACATCTCTCTGCAGCCCTCGCCAAAGCACCAGTCACACACTATTTACCACAAGCTGAAGAATTCACTAAATCTGGCCTGTTTTGAGTCAAACAGGGGCAGTTCCAGCCCTTAGGAGGACAGCCCTGCCAGCTGCCCTCTCTCATGCACAATAGGGAGAGGAAGAGGACATCCATCTCCAGTACCCAGGCTGAGAGCAGCCGTGGCAGCACACGCAAGGAGACAGGTGGCTGGTGGGGAGGCACAATGGAAAGGCAATTGCATGGCACCTCTCACATAGTACAGGCACGTGTAAAAGCCTGCGAGCAGCCTGAGCCAATTAATTTCCATATTCCCTTTCACTCAGATCTTGAAACGAAGCGCGTTGCATTCAGCACGGGAGAGTCCGGGGGGGGGGGAAAGGAAAAAAAATGATTCAGCAATCAACAAATTCAGAGAAAGGGCAGGAGGAATGGGTCTGGAGAGATGAATCAGCACTGGCTTCAGGTGATGGAGGGAAGGAGGCATTTCTGCTCTGCTGATTTGTGCAGCCTGATTGAAGTCAGCCCGGCACTGGCATTGCATCGGAACGGAAACTGCCTGATAGGCTGTGAATGCTGTGAGGGGAAAAATCCAGCAGTCATGCAGACAACATCTTTATTAAGTACATTTTGTGACCTCCCAGCTGATTGGACATTCTTTTACATACTTATAGTAGATCTTATAGATGCTGGGGGAGGGGCGTGGCTGTTGTGTGGGGGTTTTTATGTGTATGGTGAGAGTGTGTGGGGTAGTGAATTTTAAGGAGGGCTGCATGAAATTCAATCACTTAATCTTAAATTACAAGCCACTGGCTGCCAAAGCAATTTTTTGAGATGGAAATTCTTCTGATTCACAGATTCTTTTGCCTCTTTTAAGGAACAAATGAGTAAACAAACTATGAAAATGTTATTTTCTTTTTCAGAACTTGCTAGCAGAGAAATATTAAAGTTTTTTCTGGGGCATTTGGCAGGGCCTCCTTTCCTCTCCATAGCAGGTAGCTAGGAGAATACGACTCATGATGAACAGATATGGTTTCCAGCATTTCTCTATTGTATAGCCAAGACCTGAACCTAATGGTTAAAATGCTGCATGGATGTCAAATAAGGTATAACAGAGATTACAAAACCTATCCCAGTCCCCTTGAAAGCCCTAGAGGAAGCAATGGGCCAAAAACAGTTCTCGAGGATATATCCAAGGGTTTGGCAATATTCTGAGAGTCCTTAGTCAGCCAGGTAAACCCTCTTGGGATTACCCAAGAATTACTCACACAAGTAATTTTTGCAGATTGAAACTCTTCTGTGCCCACTCTCTGGAAATCAAGTTGTTGTAGGAGGAGCACTCTTCAAAGAAGATAAATAGCAAGGCATGGGTGCTCGAGCCGGTGCTAAGAGGAATTAGACCTTCTAAAATCCTGGCCCTGGGTCTCAGGCCAACATCAGGCACTCAAAATGAGTAGATGGTTTTGGGAAGGGGCACCTGCTTCTCTCTGGGATCTCAAGTGCCTTGCTAATGGGGCTGTGTAAGCCACTGGACCAGGTAACCTTTCACATCAGTAAGCGCAGAGGAGGCGAGAGAAGGTGTTAACTATCAGCACACTCATTCCCTCACATTAAGTCCCTAAGAGTGTTCTGAGGAATAAACATCATGAACGGAGTCATTACAGGAGATTTTTGTTCATTTGGTTGTTTTCTGGATACATCAGGCCTGCCTGAGACAGTCATATACAGTCGTTGTAGTGGAAAATTATTCTCCCAAAGAAATAATTACCAAGCAGGTAATCTTCTCTTAATAAATAATATGTACATGATCACAAACTTCTCTAAATTTTATTCAACCCAGAAAAAAAGTCTGTAAAACAAAAGTGGCTTTCCTGTTCCCTCCTCCCCTTTATTTTGTGAGTCAGGACATCCATGCATTATAGAGGCCTGCTCAAAATGGAGCCGCCTTTAAAGCAGAGTCTCTGTATGGAGGATTATGTGTGGATTATTGCTGAGAGATCATTCAGAACTGGAGCTAAGCATTTACCCAGAAATCATTTGTAATTCCAGTTGCCCCTTATTTTGGCTAATAGCGGCTGTAAGGACAATTGGATCAGCGCTGTGTATACCTGTCAGCTGCGCCGAAATTCCCCGAGCAGTCCCGAATTGTGTGCTGCACGATTACCAAGGGAAGCTCAGCGCAGTGCCTTATCTCTTTTATAAATCCTCTTAATGCGGTGGCTGCCGGATCCCCCGCACGCCACTGAATCAGCACCTCCCGCCAGTCACCCGGGAGGGGCTCTGCCTTCTGATGAACCGATTCGGCAGGGCTGAGGACCACCACGCAGGCAGACTCCTCGGGAAGGAGGATCCACACATGGGTGAAGCAGGATGTGGATGCAGGAAAAACAATGTGGGGGAGCGAGGGAGGAGGGAAAGAGACGGAGGGTAAGGAAAAGGCTGCCTGGCGTTGATCAGTCCCTACCCGTGCTGCTTCCCAGAGGGGCTTGCTGTGCCCCCCAGGGCACATATCCTCTCCGTGAGCGGCAGAAGCCCACCACCCTCCCCCACTTTTCCCCATCCACTCGTCGCTCAGGGCAAAGGAGACAGGTTTCCCAAAAGGGACAGAGTGCCCAGCTCGCCCACCCACACCAAGGACCCTCTCACCGTGAGCAGGCCACACGCCGAGCCTGTTCTTTGGAAAAAGCCAACCTTTCCCATGCCACAAAAGAAGGACTGCTACAGACCTCAACCCACTGCGTCTCCCTGCCACAGCAGTGGGTGTTTTTAAACAAATCCCTACCCGGCTGAGAGAAGGGAGGAGGGGGGAGGTGGAAACAAGGTTCCTTGGGTTTTACCCATTTTACATGCACATAAAAGATGAACTTCCCTTTGGAAACAAAACGCACAGAGTTGCGGTTTGAAAGGGGCCTCAATTTGGCTTCGACCGGGTGCAACTAATTGCAGTTGCGAGCGCTGGCAGGTGCGAGCAGGCAGCTGAGGAGCCCTCCTCCTCCCCCCAGCCCTGCCTGCCCTGCCTGCCCCTGGCACAGGGCATGTCCAGGCTGTGCCGGAGACACAGCCAGGAGATGTGAGGGATGGGACTGCAGAGGGAACAGGGTGTTTGCCGCATCCTCTTTGCTGCTTCGTTTCTGCCAGGACTCTGCTCAATGTCAGCAGGGCTGGAGAAGGTCCTGGAAGGTTGTGAAAGGTCCCAGAAGGTTCTAGGAGGCCCTGGAAAGTTATAGAAGATCGTCAGGGCCACCCTGGGCCAGGGTGACACTGCACTTTGCAATCAAGAGCTGCTCCTAGTCTCTCTGTCCCCCCAACTGTGGTTGCACCCTGCCACCACGTCGGGAGGCTGGTAGGGGCTGTCTATACCCTATCAGTCATGTCAGCCTCCCCTCCATCTGCCCTGACCTCACCGAGAGGCCAATGTGGCCCAGTGACCACAGGCCCCCAGCAGCAGGCAGGTCAGAGCTGGAGCACACAGGGATTTCACCACAGATTGTGCAAGTTCTGGCCAGGGTTTTGTCTTTATCCATCACAGGCCCCCAAGCCAGGCAGTGTGCTTCCCTTTTGGCTGCTGCACCTGATTCCTCATGTCGCTGAGCTGTTTGTTTTCTTGGATGGAATGCCCACATGGAACTGGCAGCGGATGGAGGCAATTTTGGTGTCTGTCACTGGCAGGCCAGGAGCCATGAGTTGGCTCACTGCTGCTCCCCAGGATGACTTCGTTCCAGACAGGGGTTGATTCTTCCTCTTCTGATTTTTGGCGTGCTCCTTGCCCTGGCCAAATTCAGCACGGCCACAGCAGGAGGAACACAAAACACACTTTACCAGTATCTTTCCCAAAAGCTTATTTTGCCTGCAATGCTTTTAGCAGGGCAGACAATTACATTTGCCATCTTAACTCTTTCATTCTTTTTATGTCTATTGAGAAGTAGCTGGAATCACTGAGATATGCACAGGTTTTCACAGAGGGGATCTGTGATCCCATTGCCACACCCTTCTCCTTCCACTCTTACACATTTGCCCCGTTGCTTAACAACCCAGGGTATGAAATGAAGTGTCATGAGCCAGTTTGGGCAGGTGCTGCAGGTTTTCTCTGCAGTGTCTGGGTTCTTCAAGGCCTGTGAATCACTGGGGTATTCCAAAGGCAGAGCAAGCTGGCTTGATAACCTAACCCAAACTCCTGAGTAACACACAATGAAGGACATCCCTGAATTCATGCCTGAATGAACTAGAGCACATCTTTGGCAGAGGGAGGGGAAGGAAATCTAATCCTGATTTGAAGTTGTTGGTGATAGTCCCCACAGTCCTTGGTAATTAGTTCCAATGGTTAATTACCCTCACTGTTAAACATCTGCACCTTATTTGTAGTCAAAAGTTGTCTGGCTTCCAACTTCCCGTTGGATCATATTATAGTTGCATCAGCTTGATTGAACAGTCTTCTATTATCACATTTCTGTTCCCCATGTCAGTACTTAGAGGCTGTGATCAAGTCATCCTCTCAACTTTGTCTTCGTTAGGCTAAACAGATGGAGTGTCTTCTCCAGTCTGCCACTTGAAGCCATATTTTCCAGTACTTAGTCATTTTATTCTGTGGCCTTTCTTGGATTCCTCCTCACCTCATCCACAACCTTCTTGAACTGTTAGACACACTCATCTTTTTCATCAATCGTCTCTAGATGTGGCATTCCCTGCAGTCATAGGACTGTGGTCTATATTCTGCTTCTGGATGTAAGTCCTAGTGTTTTTCTACATAGACACATTTTTGGTTTTGTGCCCATCTCATTAAGTGATCCAAACCATACTGCCTCGGTGATTTATCCATCTCACTCTTCAGCTGGTGTTCCCACTGGTAAGGAGTTTTCCTCATACATGGTGAGGCTGGACAAGCTGCCTTCCCTTCCCTCTGCTGAACTTTCCCATTGCAGCACTTTGAAAGGACCGAGGTGAGGGATAGGAACGGGTGTGAGGGTGGGAAAGTCTAGCACTCAGCTTTTGCCTCTGCAGAAAACAGATGCCTAACCTTTTCCATTGCAGTCCATAATGCTGGCTGGTTTATTTTATTGATAAAAGAAGTTATCCTTCTGGGTGCAGTAGGTTCTGATTTCCTTTCACCACAGTGTATGGCACAGATACCCTGCCTAGCTTTAAATAAACTGGGTATCAAAAGCACCACTGCATCACAAAGCCCAACCAGAACATGTGAGCATGTTTCACAGCAGCTCAGCCCATACAGAGGTCTATTTCTTCTTAAACAGCGCTCAGCTGAGGAATCAACATCTTCCATGGATTCCCAGGGAGCAGTAAGCATGCTATTTATGGTGTGCAAACTGCTGCAAGGAGGGCCACCAAAAAAAAAACAGACCATTGTTTTTTTCCCTAAGGGAGACATGGAACAGCTTTTCTCGTGCCCACACACAGGATAGAGCTGTGACTGTGGCTCCACAGTGGCAAACCTGTTTGCATAACCATGCACAGGGCACAACTCAAAAACATGGAAAAATGGGACAATACAAGTGATCCATGGGCATCTGTACCAGTTTCCTGGCTCAGGGAACATGACTGCAGTGTTATTTCCCAGTGATTCCCAGAGGCTGTGCACTGAATCCCCTGGCTCACATCATGGGTGAAATACCACACAGGAGGGTCAAAGTTTCCAGATCTCCAGCCCTCAAGCATCGGAAAGTTAAGCGGTATCAGCTCTTCTTTCTTTTTCAATATGAAATTTCCTCAAAACTAGCTAAAGCTTTACTTGCTGACTGCAGTGACTTCTGTAGGTGTTACACAGATGTTGCAGGATGGCAGAAGAGACGTGGTGGGCCGAAGTGCTTCTGTGGCAACCCCTGGGTTTGCCCATCTTGTGCAGTTTCCTGAGGATGCCAGTTACAGGAGCACATCCAGACACTGTGCACACTGCCACTTTCTGTTCATCTTGTTCCTGGGTCAAGAAACAGCCATGTTGTAACCAGGGATGACCTGTGTTTTGGGTATTGCACATGGAGCCTAAACTGTGCTGGGCAAAGCCTTGGGACTATTTAAATGATGGGAGTTTTGCCAGTGACTTCAATGGATCTATGATTTCACCATGACATCTGTCATGCATTAGCTACATCAGTATTGATGTAACAGGCCGAAAACCAAGACCTGGCCTATGCCAGTTTAGTCAGGGAAGCAGTGTTGATACCACTATTTGGGGGACAGCCAGACCCAGATACAATTCTTTGATTTTTGGTATAACTGCAACCAGGTTTGGGGATTGTGGAGCTTTTATGATTATTCTAGTAAAAATGATCTCCCCCTCATCAAAACAGTTATACTGGTACAAAGACATTTGGGAAGCAGACACCATTTTCATGTCACTGTGACTGGGACGTACTGCCTAATTCATAAGTGTACCCTAACATTTACTTCACTAATGCTTAAAACGCGCTCTGAACAAAATAGAAGTACTATATTTTATCATGACCACATAGACTGAAACATTATTTTTATACCATGAAATATTATTTTCATACCATAAAATATTATTTTCATACCATAAAATAATGTTTAAAAAAGCAATGTAAATAATTGATCACAGAGATCTCAGTAAAATTAACCACACACAAAAATCTAGACTAGTCTCTGCAAAATTCTAGCATATACCCCAAATATCTGGACTTAATGACAGAAGCCTGGTAAACATTTCAGTTGCAAAACACAAAAAAAATCATGGCTCGAAAATAGCTTCTCCTTTCTGCAATTTTTTTTCTCGCAGTCCAAATAACAGTGAAAAAGAACTCAATCCAATTCCCATAGGTCTCATTAATGAACCTGCAAAGGGAATGTGCTGGAATAGCTGAGGGCTCTCACTCCATTCAAAACGTGTAACAAACCCAAAAATCACTTATCTTGGCTGTTTTGAGCATATACAAAGTTTGTGTTCAGAACTGTGCACCTGGAGATTTCTGGCACAGACAATATGCTAAATCTTCCAGGCTTCCCACTGCACTCGTTGCCAAACTCTTGATGCAAAGCCAGAGCCAGGTCCTGCCTGCCCACAGAAGGTGAGGAACCTCCTCTCTGATTAGCCCCATTCCAACTAATGAGGCCACTCATAGCCAGCCCATGTTCAGAGGCTGGTGCCAACTGCCCAAGGGGCTGAACTGCCCAGCTATTCTGTGCTTCTTTGTTGTGCATCCTCCATCCTGCACTTGCTTTTCTGAAGCATGTTGTCAGGGGTTTCCATATCTCTCCTTGGTTTAGACCTGGGACCAAGAATTGAGGTACGCAATGCACTGGTTGCTCTGCCCCAGTGACTGGCAGGAGATGCTGGGCCTGAGGCATACCTTGGTTTTCCCCTTGCTGTGGAGGGAGTGGGAAGCTCTTGGACATGGCAGTGTTGCTCGGTGCTTTGGGAACTACAGCCATTCATTTCTGGGTGTGTGAATTCAAGATCTGGTTAATCCACCTGCACGAGCCTCACCTTTCCGTGCAGTGCTGTGAAAAGGTGCAGCCTCAGCTACAGCCCAGCTCTCCAAGCTATTGCATTCTTCTGTCTGTATCAATTTGGCTCTTACATCCTATGCAAAAACAACATGGCTGATACAAAATGAGTTATCTGGGTTGGGGATCCTGGCTCAGCACAGCACAAATAGAGGACCAGATGCAAACCTTTACTTTGGGTTCCTGCCATCTCAAACATACACGAGTGGAGCTAATTTTGTTCCAAAGAAAATTAAAATTGTCTGTTTTTTCCCTCCCATGTCGTTTGCATGGTCTGTTTTTGTTTATTGAGACTGAGGTTATTCAGGCTTTTATCTAGGCCATGTTTAGGACAACCGAGTTGCTAGGACCCTCCTGCTTCTGCAAATCCAGTCCCCCGCTTTTGTAGGCAATCATATCTTATAATGCCACTCATAAACTGAACAAGTGCTGTCTAAAAGCTAATTACATATTTATTTTTTTGTTTTTGTTCCCACTGCTCATACTGAAAAGATGCTCCAGAACCTCCTGTTTCTATCACATCTTTTTGTTCAGCACAATGGCAACTCGAAATAAGGGAAGACAGTCCAAAAGGAATAAATAATATCGTGTGGGGAAGAAAAGCAACTAACCTCCACATTATCATTAAGCAACAGGACGTGACAGGCAGTGTAATGTTTCTGGTTTTGTTGTGAGTCAGGAAGATGAAGGTCATGTGATATCAGCCCTCTCTGTAGCACAATAAACCTTATTAACATTATAAGATAAAAATAAATATTCAACAATTAAGGGGGAAAAGGGTCACACGTTTGCATCTGCTGGGGATTATTGACAGCAATCTGACATTACCGTCAGCTAAACCCACTGCTCTATTTTGTCCAGAGTTTCTAAAGCCATTATATAATGATCAGTCTAATAAAGTCTAGATTAGAGGCATTTCTCTTGTGTACAAAGAGATTGGCTTTTGGGTTGCCTTGTGGAAAAGCAACATTATTCTTAGGGAGAGAAAGGGTTAGTTGTCTCTAACAGCAATCCTGATGAAAAATGTAAACTGTCTGAGGCCATTTCAGACCTCCGGCAATATTTTATGCTAACAGGTTTATGTCTGAATTAACAAAGTTCTCTAACCACTTAGTCTGTTAAAATGCAGTTATTTTTAGTCCCCTTGCTAGGAAAGCATGTGCCAACCTGAATTTGGATTGTATTTATTACCATTTGCAATCACCTGGTGTCAGGGGCCACGTGAATCCTGTGAGTTTATCTGATTTGAGTCTGGAGCATCCAAATGTACCTTTCAACTTGTTTCTTCATGCTGTGCATGTCTAGAGTGTTTTGCAGTAATACCATAAGCCCCTACAAGTGCACAGAGTGATAGGAAGGAGCAGAGTAAGATACTGTCCCTTGGGTACCACATGGCTTGGAGGAAGGTGCTGAATTTGAATTATCCCATATCCACTGACCCAGCATCAGAATGCAAGCTCCCTTTCTTTTCTTCTCTTTTCCCTTAAAAAGAATGGGGGGAGAGTGCTGGGAAGGGGGGTTGGGAGGGAGTAGTGTCACTTAACTCAAAGATGCTATCAAGCCAGGTAGTGACTCCTCTTGTTTTACAGTGCATGTGAAGATTAGCAGCACACCGTTGGCATCCAGGAGCTGCTGCCTGCCCCAGACCTCCTGCTGCTCCAAGTTCCAGGACCACAGAGTGAGGGGTGAAGGACCTTGGGCCAACCTCAGCCATGCTGGTCCAGGACTGCAGCGGGTGGTTGGCCCAGCACCAGGGCTGCAAGTGCTGTTGTGTTGTCCCCAAAGGCAGGAGTGGCTGTAGACACAGTGCACTGCACTGACACAGCTGCATCACCTCCTCAAACTGAGCCAGCCCAGTGTCATGCTTTGCATTTCTTGTTGTTCATTCCCAGCTAATAAAAATCTCCCAAAAATTTTAGTCGTCTGGAACATCCATTCTGTTTCCGCTATTTTTTTAAAATCATGGGAGTGATTTCAACCCTAGAGAACAGTCTACACTGACCTGCAAAATCACATTAATACTTCTCAAAAACGTTGCCAATAGACACTTTCCTTGGCTGAGAGGCAATTGCAGTTTCATTGGCTACCAGAGATAGCCAATACCAGAGATACCAGAGTCCTACCAGAGAGGTAGGACTCAACTATTCTTTAAAACTGGTTTGCATAAGGCAGTTTTACAAACTATATTAAAGAGAAGCTAAACCCTGTTTGCATTATCATCTTTGTCACAGAGACTGTGATTAGCTCCAGAGCATTAGAGAGATGATAAACATTTTTCTTCTTGCCAGCTCAAGCCAGGCCTGAGATTTGTAGCAAGGATTTTGGGTGAAATGCCAATACTGGAAAACTTCAGTCCTGAAAACAACTTGCTAAGCCACACTAGGGGCTTTTCCACAGGAAGAGGCTGGCCTTTGCAATGGGTATGGAAAGCCAGTTTGGTGGGCAAAGGCTTCCAAACTGTTCCAGGCAGCTGTTGTATTTTGTCCAAAGGCTCTGTCTGCACCTGGAACATTTTACAGCTGATATTCCTCATGAGGTCTAGCACAGTCACATCCCCAGCAACGCTGTGAGCTCTGCTGCAACACCCAAGATCCTCAACCCCTCTCTCAGTGGGAGTTTTCTGCACCCAGGACCACTTATCAACCCCAGATGGGGTTGACTGACTTCTGTCAGCCATGCCTGTGAGAACCTGGCCCTTTGCCAAGCAGATGAGGGCACAGGCAGGGCAGGGGGTTCCAGCATTTAGAACAGCTCCTGTACCTCTCCACCTTAGTATTCTTGCTTTTGCTAACATGAATGCTACTTGTTAGGCAGGGAATAGAAGAAAAGCAAATTTTTGAAGTTCTGCAGAACAGCCATGATCCAAGCAAGCTTTGACCTACCTACATTACCAATGAAGTGGTTAACAGGACACTCCAATGTGAGCCATTTTTCTTCTCTACTCACAGATGCCTCACTATCCCTGTTTTTAAGAGCTGTGGCGCTGGTTTCCAGAAGTAGTTCTCCAGAACAGGGACACAAGGAAAATGTTCAGGTGGGGGCACAAATCATGCCCAGATTTAAATTCATGATGTTATGTCTGTAGGCTTCTATACCATGTGGAATTTGAGAGACAGACACAAGGAAGCACATGGACCTCAGTCATTAGCCAATGCTGGATATGCCTCTTAAACCCCAGTGCGATATGATGTGGCATGAAATACCTAATTACATACCCCGTTTAATTTTACTCTCTGTCTCCTGTACAAATGCGCACATGTAACGTAAGGTTCAGAGTTGCTGCAGTGCAAAATTCATGAGGACTTTATGATGAGAATCTAACATACTGTGGATGAGGGCCTGGGGTCTCCAGGCTGAGCGCTGCTCTCTCTGCACGGCAGCACGGAGAGCTAAAAGACTGAGCTGGGATCCAACTCTGCTGCTGTCATGTGCTGTAAGGGTGACTTTTTGATTGCTTTTGATGCCATCCCTTATGGAAGGAGGTAACATTTGTTTTATTTTCCTTGGAGGAAGGTTACATATTTGCCTTGAAATTTCGAAAGAATTAAGTCCTCCTTCGTGTCCCAATTAGCTTTTAGTGCATTTGGGCTGTGCCTATGTAGCACTTTTCTATAGTGCTTTTAAATCCAGGAGCAGATATAGGTTGTGCTTGTGTCTGGAGACTGGACGTGCCCAGGGGATTCTTCCACACAACCCTGACAGGTTTCTGTCTCCTTTGCCCGACTCAGTACAGCCCCTGTGCAAGGTACAATCCACCAACAATTAGTACTGGAGTGTCAAGGGACTTCAAAGCAGGGAGGGAAGGGGTGTACTTACAGGGCAAAAGTTGGCTTTTTTTTTCCTTTATGCAAAATTAATTCAGGACTCAAGAATTCAAGCGTGCCTTTTCTTCCCTTGCAGTATGCTAGAGAGGTCTCCTAGTCCATGCTAGTCAGTGGAAAAGACATCTTTCTCTCCCACCTTTCTGATACTGGCTCTCAACGTGAAATTCCCTGCTTTAGAAAAAGGTATTCTTTTAATTTTAGATCAGTGATGTTTGCTGTTAGCCAGTTACCATTAAATCACTTTTACATCAGGTGAAAGTAAAATGCAAATGTAAGTATTTATTTACAGCCCCCAAAACAGACCGCAGTTTAAAAAGGTGAAGGCATAGAAATGCTGAAGTCTTTCTGTAGCCATTCTGGTAGGTCCAGAGAGATTCAAAGCTTCCCATCAAAACGTATTCACTTCTTTTCCTCTAAAAGCTTAACTGCCTTTAAATGTTTCAAAAGGCAGTCTTGCTGCTCTTTCAGTGAAAACAAGCACTCTCACTCAGAGATGCAAATGTCAATGCACTAGATCAATGTGTCGCATCCTGTTCTTGACTTGACTAAACCAGCAACTCCTTCACTTAGTGAGGGTTAAATCCTCTCCCTCCAAAAAAAAAAAAAGTTGCAATGTGACTCTTCTTCACTGCAAGGGTGTCTGTCTGTTAAATGGTGTATTTTATTTCACTCCAAACCTCAGCCAACACACTTACTGCAAGCATCTGCTAGGGACAAAAATGGGTAGTTTATTAATCACTTTTGATTGAGACCAGCCACTGAAGTCATTGACTAGTGCACGGTGACTCTGACATGTCAGAGTTCCATCCTGACATGTTCTGTTTTCAGGACTGCAGGAACAGTCATTTTCTACTTGCTCCAGACTCAGACCCCTGGGTTTCTGCCCACCTCCCACTCTCTGCTGGCAAGAATAGAGTAAGGAAGTGATGCATGCATCGGAAAGCTTCACTGGGAGACTGTTTTCCCTTTGCAGAGTAGGTGCTTGGATAGCAGGAAGATGGTCAAGGCATACAGGAAGGGAAAAGAGGATAGTAATAAGTACTGAGACTTATTCTTCAGGTTGCCTTTGAAGAGCCTCTTCTAGTTAACACTTCATTTGTGGGGATCTGTGATCTCTGAAGGCATTGTAACTCAGTTTGTCCTCTGTTTTGGAAAATTACTTGCGGGAGTTTTTGTTCTTCCTGGGACAAGCAGATACTCCCAAGCCCTCTCTCTTAGAGGGTTGATTTACTTATTTTCATGCAAAGAAGGGAAAACACCTGACATTAAACAGAGTGCTCTCAAATGTGATGTTTAGGACCAGTCATAAGAAGGCCTGGACAAAGTATACTTGGTTACCTTGACAATCTAACTAAGTCACTTTGACTCATGTTTGCAGTCCTTGCTGACCTTTGCTCTTCAGAGACTCACTCTGCCCCTTTTCTCTAGTCCTGTGTTGGACATGAAAGTAATCCAGCTGCTAACCCCCTGCCAGCTATGCTGAAAACTTCTGTCCAAATTTTCTTCCACACATCCTCACTTCCTCACGCTAAAGACACATGTCCTAATCTGACCATCCACCAATCCCTCTCCTTTCCTCTTATCTGCAACTGCCAGTTACAAGCATAACAGGCATGCCTTGCCAGACCTCCTCACAATTTATTCTGTTTTTCAAGAAGCACAGCCCTTTTTAAAAGCTCCTCTCAAGTCCAAAGGAAGAGTATGCAGCTATCTGCGTCCCTGGCACAGGCAAGGGTGCTTACCAGGGCAAGGCTGTCTAGCCAACATGCATAAAAATTGCAAGAGACTCTCCAAAACCTCTCATCAGAGACAAATTAATTTGCTGTATTCTTCTCCAAGGTCATTTTTTAAATTGCCTGCTGGAGGGAGACCTTGCTAGCAAGTTACTCTCATCTTCTGCGAGAACTAAAGCTCCATGTTTCCCATAGCAGTCCCTCACTGACTGCTCTCTCTGAAATTACACCTCTCTATGTGAGGCTACCATGCTCAGCTTTCTCAAGTCCAAGTCAACCAAGATTATGAGTAGATCCAATGTGGAATCAGGAGTGTGACATGCAAGTGCAGGAGCTTCTCTGTGCAACACAGCTCAGGCTCAACATTCCCATCTCTGCCCTGGGCACATGGGTGAAACCAGGACTATTTATGGCTTATTACAATTCTGCAATGAAGGGGAGGACAGAGTTATTTTTTTATCTTGGATGAAATTCACATCTCTTCTGGCCTTTGTCTACATAAAAGCTATTTTGAAAGACAACTTCTTGATTTGGAATGATGAGGTGGCATCAAACAGCACAAATGATTTCTCAGTGGAAGGTACACCTTCATCAGGACCACCAGCCCCGTGGCACAATGCAATTAACTCAGTTTGTTTTCCTGAATATCTTCACTCTTATGCTGGTTCTTCAATGGTGTTCCCTCAATGACCAAAAAGTTCTCCCTCTCTCCTCTCCCAGGAGAAGAAAGACACACAGACTTACCAAATAGGAGGGAGTAACATTTCTGGTAAAATGTAGCACAACATGGTCTTGATTTCATAGGAATAACTTTGAGGGAGCCCTTCGTATGTGTTCGTGGTGTTTCTCACACCACAACTTCCTTCTTCATCTAGGGCCACGAGGGAATTATGTAGTTAAAAGCTGAATACTCCATTTCCTGGTGCTTCCTCTGCCTACCTGGCATCTATGGCCCCTCTGTAAAGGAAGGACAGTACGTTGGCCACTGACTAAGATGATGAGAGCTATTTTAGCAAACCACAACCAGTTTTTCCAAATTCTGATGTAGTGCAGCGTGTTGGAGTTTGATCCAGTCTGTGCGCTGAATTCCATGCCAATGATTTCCTTGCTTTTCCTTTATGCTTCTGTCACAGTTAGCCAGATATCAACAGATAGGCCAGGAGTGAGCAATTCCCCTGTGCATGTGCTTCGGGAAGAGTCTAATCCCTGCTCTAGCCAGTAAAAGCTTTTAGGAAAAGATATCTGACAACAGAAAAAGAAAGCACCAAATCTTAGCATTAGAAGAAATCTGATACAAAATTCCCCCATAACAGGCCATCTGCTCCTCACACCCACTGCTCCTTAGACAGGAAACCTCTTAAAAGACCTCTGCCAGTTCTGACTCTTTGAGGCTCCTTACACGTACACAGACGTGTGTGAAGCAGAGAAGAGAGGAATGTCAGAGTGTGGCTTTCTCTCTACTGGTGGCTGCAGACAGACCCAATACTCAGAGCAGGAGATAACATCGGGCCCGATTTACATCAAAGCGGCTGCTGCTGCTGCTTCAAAAAGAAAAAAAACAGCCAGAATCCATATCAGTTATTTAGTTCTCAGCTGTAGGTACAGCAAAAAGCAGCATTCAGATCAAGGATATTTGTGTCCTGAGAACACTCTGTATGTAGGTACTTACTGTTGCATTTTGTGATCTCCTGTTACCCACAGGGTCCTCAGCCTTATTGCTGGTAACAGGTGTATTTACAGGCTTCTACACCTTCCTTCCACATTTTGATCATGTTACTGCACAACCCCTAAACCTCCCTGAGGTTCTTAAGCACTGGAAAAGACCTAGTCCCACTCAGGGGTAGAAGACAGTGAACATCCCACATCTGTTTATGTTACAGCAGTGATGCTACTTCACTAGCACTAAGCCTCAAGTAGAGGAAGGTTGCAGGACCACTGCACTGGATGTGTTTCCCCTCACATGCGACATTTTCTGAGTTCATACTAAGGTGATCTGTACTTCTCTGTGCCTTCGCTGCTGTTGTAACATTTATGATAATTTTTCTAGGCCATAAAGGGAGAGTACAACTTTCTCCTTTTCAAAAAAAAAAAAAAAAAAGAAAAAGGTTTTCTTGGTTCATTTCCATAAAGCCCAATGCATTATGCATTATCTCATTCAAAGGTAAATAGTGGATACACACATGGATGAAAGATTAAATCCTGGAAATTCTAAACAATTGGCAGGAGGCATAACCATGGCAAATTGATTCTGTTCTCCCTCTGCAAAAAAAAGAAATGAAAGAATATTTGTACATTTTTTAAACTACATGTAAAATTTAAAAACATTTGGAGGTGGGTTTCTGCAATTTTTTTTCTTATGAAAGTACATAGCAATTATTGGAAAGTTCATTGAGTTCCAAAGATTATTTTAGCACAAAATGTCTGGTAACCTTGTTCATTGCTCATCTATGGTATAAGGACCTAAGTACCTGAATAAAAATGCTTGTATTTATCAGAGCAAACAAAGCCAAAAAGAGCAGCATGCAGAAAAGAAGAAAAATCTTTAAAGAAAATCATATTGCCCCAAAGAAAATAAGTTAATTTAAATATGTAGGTGCTCTTGCTTGATTGGTTGGGTTTATGTCAACCCTGACCCTACAGTAACCCCAGTCTTGCTGATCAAAGGGATTATGCTAAGGCTGAGAGCTGAGTTTGTGGTCCATAAGACTTTGCCATTGCACTGTGTATTGCCTCTCCTAGAACTGTAGTTTGGTATCTGAGGGCATCAGTGAGAAGTCTTACTGTCCCTACTGACCTTCATTTGACTCAAAGCAGTTTGAGGTGTTGATATACAACTGATCACAGAAGCTTTTGTTTTCTGGCCTGTGTCCCAGCCTGGCAGGGGAAAAGCAGTTAGTGACAGCACCATTCTCAGAGCTGGTAGGGGGCTGTGAGCACATCAGGTGTCATTGCTGCTGTACCTGCACAGATCTGATGCCAAGTTGATCAAGGACACAGTTTCAGCAAATCTCTGATCCTTCTCTACCTGGAATATTTAGTGCACCCAGTGCACAGAACTAAGAGCAGGCATGATAAAGAAAACTTTGCTGCCACTGTTGGCCAGTACAGTAGCAACTCTATTTTATGGCCACTGGGGCCAGACAAGCCTCTTTTTTCTATCCCTGTTCATTCCTTATTACGCCTGACTGTACAACAGCATGTGTGTGTGGGTGCAGGTGTAGATATGAGCTCATGTTGGCTGAAGGGGAGTGAGGAAGGTGCCTGTCAGAACAAACATGCAGCCTCCATGCCAGCCTTCCCATCCATCGCCCTTCGCTAAGGACCACTTGGCTTTCCTGCAGGCAGGTGTGTGCTCTTGCACAGTGGCCTGGATATCTGCAATCTAATTTACTCTGCATCTCACCTGATGAAGTCTCTCTCCTCCCTAAAATTAAGGATCTAAGGAGCAGTGTGATCCCTAAAATAAAGCATATATGAAGCAGTGTGACATTCACAACAAGTTCTAGGTAAAGGATCAGGATGGGTTTGTTATGTAGGCAAAGACCAACAGAAACTGTCCCATACTCACCTCCACTTTTTTTACTGAGTCTTAACCCATTTCCAGACAACCATCAGTGCTTACTCTCCCCTATGCTCTCCCATGCTGTCCTACAGCCAGGGTGACACCTGTGTTCTTCTCTTCTGTGTATCACACTTCTGTGACACTGCTGATGCATTCAACAAGCAGATGTACAGAGACATGGCTCTCCAGAGAGCCCATAAACTGATTTGGTGGTGTTACCCTAGAAGGAATTCTGAAGTCCTGTCCAGGCAGGCAGGCAATCAAACACACATCACTATAATGCCAGTATTAATGAAACATTACCTCTACTGAGAATGGATTCATGGTCTAACTGTACCCCAAGGCCTTTGGAAGTACTTGAAGAGGACACATAATTCCTCTATTCCACTTTAACAACATAGAAAACCGACCAGTTGCTTGACCTGATGCTGCAGGATTTGAGTAACATCTCTAGTGCTTCATCCCACCTCTGTGTAGCAGACAATGAACCAAAACTCACAACCTCAGTTTTTCCTCTTGTTGAGGTTACCAATCTATCCTCCAGCAGTCTATCCTTCCAAGTAGGAAGGAGAAGTGTATCTGCAATTGCATTCCTTCAGAAGAGGGGAAGGGCAGGGTGGAGTAGCAGCCACCAGCTGACACAGCTTGACAGCACAGACATGCTTGCTCATGACAAGGCTCAAGATGCTGTCTGCTCCTTGAAAGTTTCCTGGTTTACTCATTCCCAGGCCTATCCTCAGCCCCACAAACACACACACACACACGGTGACCTACTCATCTCTCAAGAGAAGATTGGAAAGACAGGATGCTAGGGAAACAGCCCACAGTTGCTTGACATTTGGGTTTATTTCTACAAGTGCGTTTTCTGTGATAACAGAGCACCTCAATACTCAGATTTTGACTCCTGTCAGTTCTTATTGTCTGTTGGACACGGCCACCATTAGACACAGTTCTGAGCTCAGTAAAGAAGGTAAGAGAAGTAAAGAACCCTTTTTCCTCTGCTTCCTTTCTCAGTCTTAGAGGTGCTGGTAGAGCCTCACACAGCCTCTTTGAACTCTTACACAGAGTCTGAACCTTCTCAGGCTTTTAGCACTTGGTTAGAATGGGGACATTGGTCACATCCCAGCAAATAGAGTTGTCTCTGTCCCTCACAGGTTTTCCTGTACACCACTGCAGTTGTGTCAGCACTCAAAGCAGTCCCACCAGCATTCAGGTTTCATCTGCCATTATGGAAGCATTTCATTACTCCCTCAAAATATTTTTCTCTTACCAAGATTTCACATTGCCAGATAAATTTCCTCGCTGCCTGCAAGCAACAGAGATTCCATGTCTCCCAGCTATTGGATATAAAGCAGCAGAGCAGTGGGGTCTGTCCAGTTGTTTTATTGTCACTATGTTCACGAGAATTTTTTTTTTTAGTCAGTATTCTTCTCATTGAAAAATGCTTTTTCCATTGTCCTGAAATGATTGTCGAATTCAGTGTGGACTTACCAAATTGCTTTCCTGGAAAAAAAATGTCAGGATTATATTCACAAAGCTGGGAGGAAGACAGCCACTTTTTATTCACTCCTAAAGGATGTGCGAGTCCTGGGTTTAATTTCCTAGTCTGCCTGGGGGAACTTGAACCAGCATCACTTATCTCTCAGGAGAATACCATAAGGTTGTGCTGTGCTGCATACTAAGGTGGGTTGTTCTCACTCTCTGCTGTTGGTGTGTCCTGGTCTGCAAGAAGGTCTTTCTAGACCCTCAGTTGAGACTCTCACGTGGAAATGGTTCACCTGGCTTCCCCAAGCTGTACTAATGAGTACTGAACTATTAAGGAACATGAAAGTGCTGGTAAAAGATTACATCCACCAGGATCCCCCTGTGACACTCTCCTGAGAAATCAGAAGGGCAGAAACAGCAGCAGCAGAAGGTATTGCATGTCCTGCACAAGCACTGCATTAGGCAGAGTCATATACTAAAGTTCATGAAGTTAAAAAAACATAGCTCAGTCTGCTGAAGAAAATTACTTGTACAGTCAGCACAAGTTAAAGATAGAAAGACCAAATTATTTCAAATAGAAAGTCTTCACGATATCACACAAATACTGTTTTGAGGTCAGGGATGATATACAAGATGAATGCCAAAATCAATGGACCAAAACAGGTGTGTCAGGAGCTAAACCTAACTAGTGGCTCCTGACATGTTCATCATCCTCTGGGGACATCCATTTTGATACTGATGATAGGATAGGTGGACAGAAAGTAAAAATCAGACAGTTGTCATTTCCAGCTTTGAGACCTAACTTAACACTGTGACACTGTTGGCACTTAGTTACCTGGTCTGACCAGACCTTCTGGCCAGTTTCTGGCCAGGAGACACATATATGTCATTGCTAGCTCCACCAGCTTCAGCTCAGTCCTGGAAACCCACCTGGAACATGAGATTTAGGGTCCTCATATGACCAATTTCTTAGTTACTTTGTCGTTTCATCACATGCTTCTCTCCTTGTTTTCTCTCCTTCACCTTTTATTTCGACAAATCAGCCTAGACTGGAAGGGTGTGGGTTGTGCAACCCAGTTGTGAACAGTGGCAGTCAGGGAGACTCCTAAAAGCAATGCCCAAAAGAGACAGACACTGGTACGAATTTCCTAGATCTTGGAGGGGCTAAGGCCATGTTTTGTGCTTGTCCTTTTCTAGCTGCAAGTAAAAGTCAACACCAGAAAAGGAAGTCACATCTTCTGTCTTTGCTGTCCTTTTCTTTCCTCTTGTGCATACGTGTGTCTTCAAGAGAGCAGAGACCAAAATGAGCAGATCCAGTCTATCTCAAAGAGTGTCTCTCTTTACCCAAGAACAGTTTCTGCTGCTATGAACTTAAATAAAGGGAAGGAAGATTGCCATAAAACATGTCGACAGCTAAGAGAATAGGAATAATGGATGCTTTAAAAAGGAAGATCTTGCTTAATACTTTATTTTTCAAGTGCTTAAACTGTTTTTCCTCCTTTTTGTGTATATTTAATTAAAGGTTAAAAGACTTCTACTGGTGATTGTTTGCCATGGTAACCAAGTAGGCTGAGGTCTCTGAATTCAAAACCCAAAACCTTTTTAAGTGTTTAATGTTGCACAGTGTCAGGGTCATGTTAGCATCTCTGACTCCCTGAGCCTCCTTCTTCCCCCGAGGCGAAAGTGGTTGTGCCCCAACGGCCAGGCCTCTAGACAAGAGCAGGACAGACATTTCACCTCCACACTCCCCCTTTGAATCTAACCCCTTCCTCTCACTTCTCCTGTGGGGGCTTGCATGTTCGACTTTGAATTAAAGACAATTTTCATTTTGAAACTAAGCTCTTTTTTTTCATTTTTTTTGCAGTTTGTCAGTGAGAGAAACAAAACCTAACCAAACTCCTCTGATCCTACTGAGCTGATGTTTTCTTTTCTCCTGTTGAACCAACATGCATTTATTCATACCTTGCTGCTATTTTTAAGAGTGGAGCTCAGCTCTATGTTATTCAGAGGCACCACTAAAACTTCAGCAGCAGAATACAATCATCAGTATTTTTTAGCATTTTTAAGAGAAATGACTGGCAGAGTCATTTTTGCAATGAGTGCTGTCTGTATCAATGCACGTGTATGTCTCTACTACATTAGTCACTTCAGCTACTAGAATGACTTGCAATTAAGATTGCAGCAGTACCTGAAATGTCACATTGCTTGTCTCTGTTCTGAAAGGGCCACTGTCTAACCAGGTAAGGCAGAGAAAGACATACAAGGGCATGACCAGACTTATCCCTGTAACCACATTATAAAGGGTGAAAATGCTACCACACCTAGTAGAGAAATGTCTTGCAGCTGATGCAGTCACTGGCCATGTGCAGGCTCTCCGTCTGTTGTACTGCAAAGATGTATTTCAGACATGGGAAAAACTAACCTGTTTCACTTTGTGTTTGCAATAGACCAGGAGTACGTGTCTATACAGTTCTCACATCTTTCCTGGGGGATATCTGAGCCAGCCACAGTGGCGTACATTCCTTAGGTTACTGTGGCATGACACACAGTAACCATCAGAACACAGGCTGAGTTTGAATGAGATGCAAGCAAGGCAATTAGTACAGGAATACCCACATGGCTGATGTGTTGCATCAGTTTTGCCTGTAGACAGAGGCTGGTGCTACATTCATCCCAGAGTCAAACACAAGGCTGGGACCTGCCCCTTCAGCAGGATGTGGGCAGGTGGCCACTGCCTTCGTGTCCGGGAATTCCACGCTGCCTTCAGAGCAGGTCTTTATGAATCACAGACCACGGCACCAATGCTTCCCCGCACTTTGCCTCTCCTGTACATCCTCCATCGCTTTCTCATCAGTAGTACAGCCCCAGTCTTTGTTTCCAGGGCCATTTCCTTCATTCTGCGTAGATGAACAATTCAATCTGTTCCTGTAAGCAGATAAATCAATGAAATTAGGAAAGAACAATGCATCTATAACAGAATGTTGGGATGGTTATACAGTATATGCTGCCATCCAACTTTCCCCTCATGCTCTCCTAAATCAACTAACATAGTTGGTCAAACTGTGGCACAAAAACCCAACCACATGTGTTTGTTCACAAGACTCGCTCGCTTCAATCAGCAGCTTAAAACAAAATTAAAAACAAGTTTCTCCAGGAGAAGAAAAGGCAGTGAGTTTATGTTTGCTTTTATCCTTTCCTCTTCAAAGTTTTTCTGTTTCATAAATTACTCTCACCACAAATGTTCTCATATTAAAGGTAGAGAAAAGAACAAGATTATCTGCTTTGAATATCAGCAGACAGACTAATTTGGACAGATTCTCATCTGCCAGATGCTGGAAAAGCTTCTTTCTGTGAAACCATGTTGAAGTACCCAAGCCAAAGGTTTGGACATTTTTTTTTTTAAAGAAGTGCTTGCAGTGACTTATATGCTAGTTCAGGCTGCCGTGTTGGTTTTGGATGAGACACAAGCCTCTTTTAAATGTTTTTTCCAAGGAAGAAAAATTGTCTTGTCAGTTCCCTGAAGTCCTGCTCTGCAGGGCTCTATGGACAGCTTTTTTTTTTTTTCCTTTTAACAGTTCTCTAATTGCTATCTTTCCTAAGCCTTTTAATTTGTATGTCATAGTATAAAGTTTTCTGAGGTTTGCAGAAGTCCTTATTGAATGTCAGCGGTACTGCATGAAAACACCTGACTAAGTAGGAACCATCTAACCCTTGGGAGTTATTGACTGCTGCCTCCAAGGACGTAATTAACAAGTGGCAGAACTTGCCACGTGGGTCATGTTTTACAAGATCCCACAGTATCGGTATTGATTATGATTTGATTAGATTAGGTTGATGGTAAACTTTTATTTAAGTTATGAGGTTTTCAGGCAAATAGTGAATATACTGTCATGAACACCACCAATCACATTTTGAACACAAAAAAACCTTTAAAATTGTAGTTATAATCATTATATATGCAATACCTTGAGGCAAGTATATATGCAAGAGGCTGAGCCTGCCAGAGAAAAGCTGTATTCTTCTATTTAACACCTTACAAGCTAAAGGCACAAATGAGTTCAACACTCTAAGAGGCAATTTTACATTAAAAAGAACAGCTTATGGAAACCTCTGTTCTGTGCATGCCTGCAAGCTAATGGCACATTTATGGAAGATGGCAGCAAATACAGCTGGGCTGGCATACCGTGTGTTATTGCCTTGACACTGATTCTAAGGAGACTTTCATAAACTTGTACAAGGGAGAATGTCATTTTTCAGTCCCTCAAAATACGTAGGTGTTTCTTCAAATCCTAAAAATTTCACGCATCTGTCAGAAAATTTCTGTTTTATTGAGCAGAGACAGAAGAAGCCAAGGGGATTTTGCTGCCCAAGCCAGGATGTCTGCTGCCCTTTAGATGTGCCAGAGCACCCGAGACATCTGCACACATCTGCAGACATGACAGAGGACCTAACACAGACCATGACTTTATAAAGCTGCAGCTGAAGGGAATCCTGAAGTATCTCATATATCTCCTATTGCCTAAGGTCAGGCAGCTAAATCTCACTCATTTTTTATTTTCATGTGCCACTTGAATTTTCTAATGTCTTCTGACCCTTTTTCTCCTCCTTTTATGTCTTATTCTTACTTTTCTTAGTAACAAACTTAGATAAATAAGTTACTTACTTATTTACTTAAATAGTTCTTAATTCCTTATTAACAGCTTTCCAGTATCTGAAGGGGGCTTACAAGAGGGCTGGAGAGGCACTTTTCACAAGGACATGCAGTAATAGGACAACAGGGAATGGCCTTAAACTGAAGAAGGGTAGGTTTAGATTACATATTAAGAAGAAATTCTTGACTGTGAGGGTAGTGAGGCACTGGAACAGGTTGCCTAGAGAGGTTGTGGATACCCCACAGGTGTTCAAGATCAGTCTGAATGGGGCTCTAAGTAACCTGGTCTCATGAGAGGTGTCCCTACCCGTCTAGATGGAACTAGATGATCTTTAAGGTTCCTTCCAACCCAAGCCATTCTGTGATGCTATGATTCTATAAAGTGGGAAAAGTTCAAAAGAAAGAGAGATAAATAAGAAGATAAAAAATAAATGGAAAAAAAAGGAACATTTCTTTATTTTAAAACGTCCAAACAAAAGGAATCTGAGCTATAGAAATATTTAGAACAAAACATTTTCCTTGGTTTAAAGTGACTTGCCGTTTCATCTGATCCATTCTATCTTCTAATGCCTGAAAATTCTCCACCTCATCTATGAATGCTCTTTTCCCAAGTATAAGTAACTGGCAGATGGATTCAGAAGACTTGTTGTGCCACAAGCGATCAGATGGTGGAAACAGTTCAGTGAAGCTTCCCACAATGTCAGCCCAAGTTAGAGCTTCCTGCATGGTCTGGAAGGAAAGTTAGAGAGCCATGAATGGTGATCCTATTGCTGACCTTCAGATTGGCCTCAGTTGCCCAACTTCATCCTCTCTGGGATAGCGGGAAAGTGAAATGAACCCCAGTGCGGTGTCATGAAGATTCATGTCAACTCTATTATAAGTGCAACTCCTCTGAGCTGCCTGCAAGAATTATTTCAAAACCTCATCTGAAAGAAGAGCTGGTTTTACTGGCAAATGAGCATAGGAAATGAGAGTAGAAATTGCCCTTCTAGCAGGGAAGACTGCAGATCTTCAGACTGTGAAGTCTGTGGGTGTTTGTGTGTATGTGTGCAGGAGGGGAAGAAGCAATAATTTACTGCTTTCAAAAAAGCGGCAGATGGATCTAACTCCCTTGATGTTGGAAGCATTTGGTCCTAGAGTTGTTGATTTGACTCAAGTCTCTCTTTTCAGGATGTAATGAGATGGTTTGGCCCCAGCCAAAACTACTCCTGGATGCAGCTCATCCAGCGGGGCTCAGGGGCTGAGGATCTGGGGCTTTCTACTGGCCAAGGCTCATGTGCCTCCTCCTAGAAAGGCTCAAAGAGAAGTTACCAAACTGCCTCGAGAAGTCAGACCATGGAAAAAGAAAGAAACTGGACTCCCACAAGCCTTTCAAACCTAGGCACATCCTGAAACATGACAGGCTCCAGAAATCAGATATATGCAGTTCACTCAGGGACGGAAATCTGCATTACGAAACTCCTGTTGTTGCCTTCATATTACAACACCTTTAATTTCTTTTTTCCTCTGAGGTTTTATCTTCTCCTGGGCACAAGCTACTGCCAAGTCTCAGGTGCTCTGCCATTAGGGTTGTCTAGCTTTGATGCAACATCATTACTCTGATAAACCTGACACTGGGGACTCTGCTCTACCCTTCAGGCAAACATGTAATAGCCCTCTGTTTGCTTCATGGCTGGCAACTGAAATGGGAGAGTCTGACAAAGAAAGGATCTGTGGTCCTGGTTAAGATAACAGGCCAACTGTCAAGGGCAGTCTGGTGACCTCATCATCTTTGAAGATCTGGGCAGGCAGTTTTGCATTCATCTCTGTGACCATCACCTTCCTCACTCAACCCTCCTGTTGTCTTACAGACACATGGATCCAGGCAGAGCACAGCAGGCAGCTGTATTTCTTCTGCAGCACTGAAATTTTCAGCCAGTGTGGCCTGTTGGGTTGGCAGTAATTCCCCCTCTGCCAGTGCCCTCTCATGCTGTGTGCAGCCTGGGATGGAGCAGGGGAAACCCAGACCCAGCTGTGCCATGATCTGTGCAGCTGCAGCCAGCCACAGACTGCTGCTGCTGCTCAAGAGCAAGGAAAAATGGCACAGCCACTCTTCATCAGCGTCTTTGTGGGGCAGCCCATAATCCTCCACACATGTTCTACCAGGCAAATTATCAAAGCAGAGCTGTGAGTGTCAGCAAAGACGCTCCAGTATCCTTGGGTGATAATGTTCCGTTGTTTTCACAGTCTCTACTCGAGCCAAGTTTACAAAAGCAAGCAGAAAGCAGTCCAAAAGTGAGCACAAGAGAAACACATAAATCAGAGGGTACAGATGGAATCTCTCTTGCTCAACTCTGCTGCAGCCAGCAGACTGACAAGAAGGCAGTGTACCTCCACTGCTGCCATTCCCCAAGTCTCTTCTCTCCACTTCCAATCTACTTCCAATCCCCTCAACACCACTTTTCATCCCTGACAGCAGCAGGATCCTCCTTCTCTTCCATTGCAGTCTCTTGATGCCAGCTATGACCTGCGACCAAAAGGCTGGGACCCAACCTCACCACGGAGACCTGCTTCGGTCAGGGCAAGGCATCCATGTGCCAAACACGCAAATTCACACTGGAGCAGTTTGAGAGGTTATATTAGTGCAGGCAGATGTGCATTGTCCCTGGGACCTCTCCTTTGATGCTCACTGACTCTTTACTGCAGCATCTCACAGCCAAGGTGCTAATCTGTGCTGGAGAGAAAGAACCAGCCACAACTCCCTCGCAGCTGCTCACCTGCAGAGGCGATGCCCTCCAGCAGCGCGCCAAGGCGTGCGCTCTTCGAAATCATCCCAGCATGACCTGACAGGGCCTTATGAGCCCTCGGCCTGAACAGTCCTGTATGGGCTGGCTGGTCATGAGATGGCCACCAGCAGAGCCACCACGGCCTTCCTACCATGGAGGTGTTCTGGAAAGAGAGGTTGTCACTATGCTGTAAACTCCTCATGGCACAACGTATCTTTCATCCCCCTGACAGCACAGAGCATGAGAGAGAGGAGCAGGGGGACAGCGCCTAACTGACCCCTTCTGGCACTCCCCAAACATAAATGTTTATTAATAACACAATGAGGAGAGCCAAAAAAGAGCAGACCCTGTGAAACAGTGCAACTTACCTGCCAACTGATCCCTAGCAGCAGCAACAATAAACATGGTACAAGCAGAAATTATCAAAGACAACTTGGGAGGAAACCACAAGAAATGGCAGTTGAGCCTTATTAGTGCTATAAATCATAGAACTGGTTTCAGTTCCTGCAGCTCCTCACAAGCCGTGTGACGCTGCCTCTTGCACAGCAAGCAATAGGGGTCTGCACAGCCTGGAGGCACAAAACAAAGCAGGCGGGGAAAAGCACCGCTTTTTACCAAAGTAATTCTTAATTTAATTGTAAATCAAAGGCAGGGGGGTTCTGTTGCTGTCTGTGAGGGATGAAGAGCAGAGGGAGATGTATGAGGTGGGAGAAACACGGACTTTCTAGGATTTGGAAACTTCTCTAAGTGCATGTTTCAGGCAGACATTCTCACAAGGCTATCTGCTTGCTTGTTTATTTTTTTTCATTTGAAGATTTGCTGCCTCTGTGCTCTGTGTTTGTCTGGTTGTCCTTAAGCCCATTGTACATCCTGAGCTTTTTTTCTCCAAGGGTGATTTTGACAACTGGAGCTACAATGTTTGATTCCTCCTCTGATTTTTCTCTGAAGTGGAGGGGTAGAGGGAAGGGTTAGTCCACCTCACCTCTAATTTTACATTTTTTACATTTAGCGATGTCTGAAGCTTCTTGAAGCACACGATTGGTTTTTTTACCTGGAACCCTCCCATCCCCAGCCATTGACTTACATCATTGATTATCCTTCTTTTCCTGTGTCGAAAATTCATTCTATACTGAATTCTCTGAGCAGAACTTTAGACTCACCAATAACCACCGCTATCTACCTTGTTCAGGGAAGCAATGAACCTAGGAATTCATAATAATCATTAGTTATTTTTAGTATTATTTAAGAGCCAGCAGTGTTCTCAGCACAGTAAGGGACCAAGCATGGAGACAGACATGGTCTCTAGACAAACGCTTTTGCCCTAGAAATACCCACCACTAGGGAAAATTCTGGCTCCCAGGAGTAGCTCCAGAGCCTTTAAAGGAAGTCCCCAACCCAGAGCGAAATCCCAAGCGTTAAATTTTGTTTTTAAAACACGCCTAAACCACAGCACCCTGATCATTATGTGATCCCTCATGTACTACTGAATGTCAAGCAGTACCTAGTAAAGACATAAGCCTGGCGGGTAGCACAGTGTGGGGCAGCAAAACAAATGACAAAAGCTCAGACCAGAGTGCTCTAAGAAGTTCAAAGGAGGAACAAGTGAAGTTCTGTGTCTTACTGGGTTTGCTTTAAGTTTGAATTATTGATTATCTTCCCCTGGTCAGTAAAAAGACAAGAGTCACACAAGTCCAATTGCTTTTGTTCTCAGAAACCTGTCCTTAAACATCCCACATGAAATGTAGTACAAGCCTTCACATCCTCAGGCACAGGCAAGATGAAGGGATTATATCCAGGTCTGGACGTTAGGAGAGGAAACATCACCAGGATGGTGAAGTCTGCTTACAATTCATCCACGGAGGCATTGCAATACACTCTAGTTTGCTTGTGTCCTCTGCATGCCTGAAATGCCTAATAAATAAGGAACCATTGGTAGAAAAATTATAAGACAGCACTTTTGTCCTGACTTATGTTACTTCCCTGCAGCAGCGCTGAGCTTTTGGGACAGATTCTCTCAACCAACTGAGCTGTGCTTTGCAATGGCACAATCTCAGAGGAAGTTGCTATCAGCCTGCCACGCAAGCCCTGTTTGGTCCTTGATGCAACCACTTCAGCTAGAGACATCTTAAAAAGGCTAAAACAACCCACTCTTCCAGTCAGACAGGGAAAACATAAGTTCTGTACTGCCGGCATCTACCCAGAGGGAAAAAGCACAGCCCAGATGGATCGTTTCCAGGCCACAGGTACCACGCACAGCTGGGGCAGAAGCACGAGGCGGGTTGTTCACACTTCTGAGTGTTAAGAGACCAGCAGCAAATGGTTCATGTCAACACACTTCTCTGCATTCACTGAGCTGCAGGAGCTGGTTCGGTCTGTAGGCTTGTGTGAGGCCAAGGAGAGACAGATTTGCAGCTTGGCCCTGGCAGGGGATGGCAGCTGACTCTCCAGCTTGGTGATCAGAGACCATGCCACCCCCTCCCAGAGGAAGCTGTCCTGGCCTCCCCTACCTCTTTCCACTAGTTCTCACCTTGAGGCCATCTTCATCTTTGGCTTCACAAGAACTGATCAATCAGAGACACTTTTTTTCTTGGTGAATTTTTAATCCAGACTAATTCCTTCATTCAGGTCGTTGTGTGGCCTCACATGCTTTTGCATCCAGCAAGTGAGTGAGCTCTGGGAAGTAAGACCAGACAGCCAGCAGGAGAGTTTTCTACTTACTACAGCAACTGCTTATTGCCACTGCGACTTTTGGGTTTTGTTTGGACTTTTCAGAGAGGACCTCTCAATTACAGGACAGAACATTCAAATTCTGGCTCTGCTTATGGCTCCAACACGTTCACAGTGATCTCGTTCTCCTAAGTAAGAAAAACTCAATTGAATCTTTCTCACGGACATGGACCAACCACAGGCTCTCCTAACATGCTTCTGTGTTATGGACAACCTCATAAAACTTTTAGGGTATAAAGTATGAACTCCTTAGTCATGTTGGGAACACACTTTATGTTGATTCTGGTGGTTTGTCAAATTTTTGGGTGTAAAATTAATCTATCTCATTGTCTGAAGTTCAAGATAGCCTGGACTTCTTATACTTTTGCTATAGGACAGCCTACAGCAGCACAGCAGGTACTGAAACATTTTGTATGCGTCTGCTATTGCTGATGACTAGCAAAGAAAAGCGTAATAGGACACTTGGCTTTGTTCTGACTCAGTCTGGTTGATCTTTTGTGTGCAACCACTGTTTTCAGCACCAGTAGCTATATGTGTCTGCTTGAAATGAGTGTGAAGCTCAGGCTTGATCAGTCCCTATCTTGCTCAGGGAACAGGGTTTGTGCAGTTTCTGAAAATAAGCACATCACACCAAGAAGTTACCCAAAACCACATCACTTTCTTCTCATTAACAAGATCATGAAAGCCCAAAATTTATATATTTCTTCCAACATCACCTTCTGATCCCTGCAGTACTGAGTCAGGAGCCTGGAGGCAGCACTGTGCCAAGTCAGCTGCCAACCTGCAAAGACATTCCAGCAGAGTGAGCATCCAGGAGCTGTGTGTGGTTTTGCAGGGGTCAGGGAACCGGTGATGCAGAGAGCCATTGCAAGAAGCTGCTGCTCCTCACCTGTTCTGCTGCACAGCAAGGGAAGTCTCCCTTAAGGATGGAGGAAGCTGCTCCTTTCCCTCCCACATGACATTGCCACTTGCCATGTCTCTGGTGTGGGTGGGGGGTTGGTGTGTCACCTCATCACACAACTACTTTAATCTGCCAAGACTTGCATCACTTATATGAGGATGAGTCAGACCACAGGAAGTGAGGAGAGGCATATGCATGTGAAAGAGGAGGGGTTGGACCCTCTTAGATAGGATGGTTGCTGTAAAGGAAGGATTGAGATGTAATATCCAGTAGCCCTGGACCAAACAGACGTCTGATAATAGTCTCAGCATCTCTTCCATTTTCCAGGCAGTACAAGGAAAATATCCACTGCACTAAGGATACTTTTAAAGAATTCACCTATAAGGGGCTCCAGGAACTTGCTTCAAACTTTCAGGCCTTTTTCCTCAATCTCATCAGCATTGAAAAATAAAAAAGAGAGAAGAACAGAACATTTTATTTAAAGAGCACAAACTAAGTTAAGGGTCTGACATCCTGGGTTTGTAGCTGTGATGCTGGCTAGGGTTTTGGCACATCACTGACACTTTCAGGACTCTATTTCCCAACTCCTAATGTGCAGTGTTTGACTAAGGATATGAAATGGCTGAGACAGAGCCTATTTATGTATGATGCCGGTCATCTTGCCGGATCCAAACAAAACTGATTCCGACATCAGTTTAAGGTACTGGAAATGGAAATGGCCTTGACACAGGACGATGAGCGTGGTCTGCCTTGTTTTGATGATGCTTCTGTCTCTGCTAGCTGCCTTCACTGACCATAGCCTTTGCCCTCTGCTGGAAGTTTTCTCTCCTCAGGCTGTCCCCAGCTCCTCCATGCCATATGGACCCATCTTCCTACTTAAAACCAACTGCCAGACTCCATTTCTGCTGTCCTGGCTCCCTCCATCACTGCATTCCCTTCTGAAGTGTCACCAGGCTCCAGATTTCGATACAGCTCTATTACAGGGAATCAGTGTCTGATTAGACCCTCCAAATAGCATTAGCTTCCCACCCCTCTCATTACTCAGAGCTATTCTGAAGACAATAGATGATCAGATGTGCCCAGGGAAACAGCTGGGCTAAGCACAGGGATAGAAAAGCTAACTTAGGAGAAAAGGCACTCAGAGGGAAAAACAGTGAACCGCACTTTCAAGTTTTGCCAGCATAGCAAAGAGTGTGGGAACAAATTACAACATCAGTGAGATACCTCTGGCAATGAAAGCCCCAGTTTCTTTAGGAAACTGGTGTAAGTTATACCGGCAAAAGCTGTATCTCCAGTAGGAGCTTGTCAGAAAATCCTTCCCAGGGTAGGCAGAGCCAGCAATATTAAAAGGCAATAATATAGCCCAGCTGTAGGAAGCCTGTTTTCATGGGGAGAAATATTTTCCTGTGACAAGTCTCAAGCAGTTAAGCTCCAGAGAGCTTCACAGTACAGGCAGAAGCTTTGTACATTTTCTATATGAATATGTATTTAATTATGACTCCAATGCAGAACACATTAACATAAATAAAGAGGAGAAATAGAAAGCAGGAAAGGAGGGAAGGGAAAGGTCTGTTTTTCACCTGTCTCTGCTGGTAGCAGCCCTAACTCGCCGTCATTCTACGGAGGACACGGGGCCCTGCTTGGACAGTACAGCTTGCCCATCTGCTCCCAGCAGGTAGGATCAGCCTCCTCTGCCCTGTGGGTCTTGCTTGGGAATTAGTACATGTAGAATAATGGTCAGATAATCAGAAACCAGTGTGATAAAGAGATATAATACGTTGAGGAGCAGAGGAAGAAGAGACTGGTCGTTGGGGGATTTAATGAAGCCATGTGCAGAACCACAGGCCCTGAGAAGAAGAAAAGTTAGCCACAGGAAACCCTCTGTCCCCACATTTTCCAGATCATTTACTTCAGGGGAGGCACCCTTCCAGGCCATCAGAGCTTTCTTCTGACTGCAAGTGACTGCCACAGGCTCAGTGTCTGAGGGTGAAGTAGGTCTCTCTCCCTGATCCCAGCCACCCAAGCCTGTGACTCCAGTACAGCCCCAACACCAGACTGCCTTTCAGGGACCTGCCCTTACACAGTAGCTTCCCACTGGTATATTAACCCTTCACCTCTTTTGCTACTCATGGGCAAGGGAGACAGCACACATCGCTGTCTCAGCTCTCCTCCCTTTCCCCCTTCCCCTGACTGGGACACAGCCCTTCCCAACACGAGAGCACTTTACGTTGCCAAATGATGACAAGCAAAAGAACAAATGAACAAGAATGGTGGTGCAGGGGAAGGAAAGCTTTGCCTGAAGACAAAGACAGAAAGCTCCCCATTCCTCTACTCCTCAGCCCTGCAGGACTGACCCTTTACATGGGCAGGAATATCCCGCTCCCTTACCCAGTACATGTTAATGACCTGTAGCCCATCAGTGTTCTGAAATAAATAAATCACGTACCTTGCAGAGCACAGCACAGGGTTCCCTGAATGCTCTGGACCACAAATAAAGACCTCACATCCTCACAGTTCTTTAAAGCAGGGGCCTTAGCTAGAGGTCGAACATTCTTTTGTTTCTGTACCAACACTCTCACATGCCTGTCTTCAGGTGAGTTCACAGTGACGTCCTCAAGGATATGATGAACTTGCAAAAAGTGCAATACTGTTTGATCCTTCATTGCCATGCCTCAAAAATGCTTTCTGAGGGAAACATAAATTTGAATCATTGACGGAAATCCCTCCCTTTTGTTTGCACTAAAGGTGTTTCGCAATGCAGTCCCAGCACCACCAGCAACAGCTGAATTCTACCTCAACACTAAGAGGCCAAGCAGAAAGCAGCTGTGCCCAGATTGTTTCTAGGAAGCACCTTCACATGAAACTCTGCTCAAAGCAGGCCAAAATCAAACATTTCTTTCAATCCACGTGGCTACCTGGTACCCTATCTACTGTAAAGGTATGCTGTTGCCAGTGAAGTTGTTGGGGTTAATATTGAAAGAACTTTTTCCTTTTTTTTTTTAGGAAAAAAAAAATCCATACTGTAGGCGGGGTAGAAAGTTTTAGCCTCTTCTGGTCAAGGCTGGCTGATCCTGGTGCCTACACTCAGGGCTGCTTCAACAAGTGCAGAGCGGTTTAATTATTGACAAAGAAAAAGGTCCTCTAACCAAGCTATACTTCATTTCACGAAATAAAAACAACTCTATCCAAACTGGCAGTGCCTGAAACTTTTGCTTCTTTGTATTTTTAACACCAGTGCACATAAAGAAAATATAAGGCCCAGCCTGAATTGTTGCAATGAGTGCTCAATATTCTCTTTGCATAAACCTAACAAATCAATGCCTGCTTTAAAAATGTCACTGCACATCTGTGTTTGGTGTGTGTCGCTGCAAAGTGGGGCAGGAGAAGGGGGAACGTGAAAAGTAGAGATCCTGCAAGCTATTTACCTCTCTGCTCAATAATTTCCCTGGCACTTGATGCAAAGCAGGGGATGAGCCTTGAGCTCCTGCATGGGCAGGACGGTGCCTCTGCAGGAAAGCTCCACGTCCTGCTGCAGCACTTGGCTCCTGAGAAAGCACTACCACCAGGACCTGGTCAGGCTGCCCATAACCTCTGCTGCTTCCCCTGCAGATAAAATCTGTGAGATCTTGCCTTTCTGTGGGTTTACAGCAGTAACAGCTAAGCTTTGCAGTGAAGTGTTCTTAAAACTAATCTTCTAATCCTTCTTTTGGTGGCAAAAGAGAAGCTCCAGGGTTTTTTCCAGCAAATCTGCTGCATTTATTGCTTTAATGAGGAAGCACGGGGTCTGCTCCCTCCATACATCCCCCGATGACAATTCACAGCCCCTTAAGCAGCACTACCACAGATCATAATTGACTTTGGATGAGATCTGGCTTGCGTGAAAAGACAGGAGCAGACACACCAAATCACCCACAGCCTCTGGGAGGGCACTTGTTTTTGTGGTGAGTCCCTCTGGGGTTTCCCCCGCTGCTCCCACAAGCAACTGGACATATTTCACTCATGTTCCAGGCACTGAACAGTGGGTTGAACAGAAAGTACCATCATCTCATGGTGGCAGGCCACCATGTGCCTTTCAAAACGTGAGTGGAGAGACATTCTGGAGAAAAGTGTACTGCTTGTACCGTCCAGCTCTAGAGACAAATAGAGGACAAGTCTCCATGGCTGCCAGTCTGGCACCTTTCGTGGGTAATAAAATATGCTCAATGCTTTTCAAGCTTTTCTACAAATAATCAGAACTGTTTGTCACTGTGTTCAAGGAATTAGGGGGTTTAGACACTGCTGGAATGATTAAATAGAGGCCTTTCTTTCAGAAAGGCATGAAATTTAGCTGAAAAGCAGGGTTTCTGAGTGTTCTGCTGGGCAGACAAACCAGCCAGGACAAACTAGCAGGAAGAAAGGCAGGCTCTCCAAGGGGGTGGATTTCCCCAAGGGGTGTAGGAACACAAAGCCCACTGACCTTGAGCGTGGTGGCTGCTCCTAAGCCTGCCCACGTTGCTGTATGGGATGAAGGGGACAAAGAAGACACATTACAGTGAGCCAGTCACCCTCTGGGACATGTAGGAGGGTTGTTGACACTTCCATGGCAAAAGGAGAGGACTGGGGGCCAATCTGGAAAGAAACAATTCTTGGTGAGGGGGTGGTGGTGGAACATGAAGGAGAAAGTGCTGCAGGAGCTGTTGTAGAACAGACAAAGTAGCGCCGAGGAAATAAGTCTGTGACTTCTCACTGAAGAGGGTGACAGGATAAAGATATCCAGGGACAAACTGAGGAAAGGGACTAAGGCGATGTCCTAAGGAAGTCTGATAGTAAGGAGGAGAAAAGTGTGGAAAGAAGACAATGCAGAAATACCTAGAGAGGTAGGATGAAAACCAGAAGCATGAAAGGCTCTGGAGCACCTCAGAAAGAGAGCTTTTCAATAAAGGAGGAATGATTCACATCAAAGGCAGGCAACAGACTGGGAAGGAGGCTTCAGAGTGTGCCAGGAATAACAACTGTGCCTCAGCTCATGTTGTGTTCCCCCTCTGCCTGCAGCACTGTACTCTTCACATTTCATCTGCAAACTCTTCAGGGCAGGGACCTGGTCCTCCTCCCTGTCTAGCAGTTCAAGCAATCATTTGCCATTTGTACCAAGAATATTAATTGGATGAATGTGCATATGTGCTTTTAAATATGAGAGGTGATATATCCCTGAAACCACACTGCTGTTGACTTACTCACTGTACTAACACCCCGCGAGCTCAAAACCCTGCATCAGGTCCCTGTCCTCCTTCCCGTCTATGGAAATTGGGAGGCTGTATTAGAGAAGAAAAGAATACATCGTGGGAGACAAGAGGCAATTGTTTTGGCTTCTACGTTTTCAATTTCCCAGGATCACCCCCAGCATAGATGTAGCAATCTCAGTATAAACATTGAACCTTAAATACACATGAAATGCACTTGTAATTCTGCAGACCTTGACTACCTCTCTTTGCTCACTTTTGCTCTCCTGCTTCCTCACAAAGCCCCATTTCCATTCTGGATGCCTGTCCCCAGCACATTCCATGCACCTCAACTTGCAATGGCGACTCGCAACTCCCAATTCTTCCAGCCTTGTCTGTGTAGTAAGAGTTGTGTTCAATACAGAGAGTCTTTAAATTTATTCCTAAATAATTATACTGTAGTTAGCAGTGATCCAGGAATTTAAGTGTCTCTTTGTGTGTCTCTAGCTCCACTGGCACTTAAAGCATGTACATAAGGACTTTGCTAAATGGAAGCGGGCTTTAATGCACACTTAATCACCTTGCAGTCTGGGCCCAAATGTTAGCCTATATTGCAGTGATCAAGTTCTGTCTCTTGATTTCCTGTCTGCAGTACAGGGATAAAGAGAACAGACAATGATGTTTGATGGAAACTCCACTGGTCTGACCTTGGGCTTGCTGAATAACTCATGACTGGCAAAATCGTGGATTGATTTCAGTTGGATTTTATGAGGCATGGAGCTGGAAAGACTGATTTTTTTTCTCCCTCCTCATTACACAGCAACGACTAGCCTAGCCGTGGCTCCTCATCTTGCATTCAGTATTTCCCATGTCTGATGGTTGCCAATTGGTTCCTTTTGTTCCCAGTGCCCTGAGGTTTAGCCTTTTTTAATTTGCAGACCTCGTATATCTTCTAAGGTAGAAGTAACCCCCTTCAGAAACTCAGAAGCCATGGGGCTACCTTACATGTCCAAGGAGAGTGGACTGCCAAGTACTGCCCCTGGCTCCTACAAAGGGTTTGCCTGCTCCCTGTTTCAAGAGACACTAATGACCACCAGCATGTGAAAAGCATTGTTTGGATTTAGACTGGGATAAAGTCCCTGTAAACCAAAATTCCTTATCATTTTGTCTTCTCTGTTCAAGTGTACCTACTCTCTGCTCTCAGTAAATTCAAATTTTAATGCCACAGATTTTCTGCAACAGAGCAGTGTCTTGATAACCATTTAGTATGTAGACTAGGAAGCCATTAATAGCAAGCAACAAAGAGGAAAGAAGATTACTGCCTTTTAATCTTTCATTTATTCTGTGGGTAGCTAATAATTACTCAGGCATTAGGGCCAGTTACTATCACTTGCTAAGTTTCACAAAGCCCCATTTCTATAGCTGTCTTTAAAAACAGTAGAGGAAATGATGTATCTAATAGAAAGAAGCAGTTTCTGAGGGTATAGTCACAGAAATCCTAGACCTGATAGTAAAGGTTTTTAGGCACTTGCTGCTCACTAAAAACAACAAAAAGTAGACACTATCAATATCCTTCCAAATCTAGATCCTCATGACTACAACACTTGCTGTCGAGTGTTACGATTGTACAAACCTGAGATGAAATTATAGCCTAAATCTACTCACATGGAGAACAAAATGTTTCTCTCCAGTTGTTTTTATTTTTAAATCAGAGATGCAGGGCAAGCCTTTTCTTCCCTTTGCCACGCTGTTAATTGAAGACATATTTTCGGTTCCCATAACAGTTTAGAAAAAAGAAAATGTGGCAAACCACTTGTGATTTATTTGCTTTGTATCAAAAGCCACGGAATAAAACATGGAACATCTGTGTCTTCAGCTGCCATTTCAGGGAGCAGTCCTGTCCTTGCACCAGCCAGCAAGAGGGGCCGCAACAGTGAGCTGGTGTGTACAGTCAGAGCTGGAGAGAGGCCACGGAGCAGAGGTGAGAGCCAGGTGCTGTGCCCCGTCAGCCCAGGCTATTTCTGGCTCTGACACTGGCTGGGTGAGCACGAGAGAGCTGCTCACAGCACCGAGGTCAAAAGTCTTTGCTGGCACAAATCACCTGCTTTACATTCTGCGAGGGGTTTGCTGTGGCTTTGCAGAGGGTTTTCACTGCAGGTGGTGCCCAATCCTCCTCTGTGCTCTGCCAGGTTTAGGTGGAGCAGCCTGGGCATGCAGGTCAGTCCAGAAGAGCTCAGACCTGCCAGTCTTTCAGGTAAGCCACAAAATCTACCCCTTATCCTTGGGTTTCAGCAAGGGAGGGGAAAATACAAGAGCAGTGATTGGCAGGAGGGAAACTGCTGCTGGGTGAGAGCTTTATGTCATTGTCTCTTTTAATTTCACCATCACTAGCTATGTCAGAGAGTTTAAATATGAGCAATGGTGTTGCTCAGTATTGTCAAGGGCATGCAGAGCCCCAGCCCAGTATCTAAATGAAATCCTCTGAAAAATGACTGAACAGGATTAGCAAAACCTGAGTGCAGATACAGCACACATGCATGCTCATGAATCATCCTACACTTATGTGCAGAGGTGTAATGACCCCCATCAGAGACAGCAGAAGAACCTGATGTTGGCATAACAGGATCAAGCCCTTTCTCCAGGCAGGGCATCGACTGTAGCCCCCTGGGAGGGCCACACAGCCCTGTAAGGGTGCTCCCATCCCAGGCAGCTGCTCTCAGACAACTGAGCAGCCTGGGGTGCGTGGCAGGGCTGCTGTGGTGTGGTGCGGGGGGCTGACCCTCCATCCACTCACCCCTGCTGCAGCAGCTTTGCTGAGGTTGGCTGCAAAGGCTCTGGAGGCTCCTGCACCTCAAAGCAATCATGCAGTGTGGGTGAAATCCCTCTCTGTGACAACACCTGGAAGCCAAGGACAAGGAAGGAAACTCTCACAAGCTCAGGGTCCTGCTGCAGGCAGGTGCCTGGGATGTGGTCCACTCAGGCTGCAGGCAGAGGGCTGGCATCACAGGCAGAGCCACTCATGCAAGAGCAAGGCCTCCTTGGGGGAGGGCCCCAAATTCTGCCATTTGTTTCCCTTTTCAATCTGACAGGGCAGAAACAGATTTTATTGAGCTGCTGAGCAACTTGTGAGGCCTGTCTACTCACCGAGGCTTTTCTGAGAACGTGGGTTGAGAGGTTTATTGGATCAAGGGATAATTTAGGATCCATTTTTCACAGCATGTCCATTCATATTAACCTACCCTTGCAGTCTGTTTCCCTCCTTGCCACCCCTGCGTACTGGAGGGACAAAAGTAGAGGAAGTGCCTTGTCTCTGGCTTTTCATCTGCTGTGGGACACCTGGGTCCCTGGGAGCACAGTGCTCCTGGGGCATTGGCAGGAGTGTGGGGCAGGATTACCTTAGGGCACCACAGCTGCCTCTTTTCAGAGTGGGAGGAAAGAGGCCCCAATCAGGTCTGTCAGCCCACACCCCAAATTCCTCTCTGTTGCCTTGCACCAAATCCCCCCAACAGACAGGAGAGGGTATTTCTAGAAAACACATTAACTGTGAGAGAACCAATGCCTCCCAGAACCTGTCCACCCACCAGTCAGGAGGCACAGGAGCATGCCTCTCCTGCTGCCTGGCTGCTGAGGACAACCTACTGGGAGACAGGCAGGTCCCTGGCACAGCTGCTCCAAGCTCTGGGTGCACCAGGCTTTCCTGCAGGAAAGCTTTTACCACTGCACACCCACTGCTTTAGACAATGGTACAAGTTCTCCCCAGGGGTCACTTGAAGCTGCACCCCATTGCATCAGCCCACCTCAGCCCAGCTCTTCACATTTGATGAGCTGGTTGCCTTTTGGAGGGTCCCCCATAGCTACCTTTGATCCAAAGCTCACCCAGAGTTGTCATTTGGAGGGAACACCAAGGATGACAAGAAGAGCTTCTGCCACTACATTAGCAGTAAAGGCTAAACAGAAAAATGCAGGCCTGTTGCTGAACAGGGAAAGTTATTTATGGCACAGGGCACAGAGAAGGCTGAGGTACTCAATGCCTTCTCTATCTCAGCCTTCATCAATGAGGTCTCCCAGGACTCTGGACTCAGAGAAGAACTACCAGCAAGAAGAGAGGTATTGACTCAAGGATTGCCTGAGAGATCTTGGTCTCTTCAAGTCCGTGAGACTCAACAGTTGCATCCAAGATTGGCAAGAGAGTTGGCCCATGTCCTTGCACGGTCACTTTCTAACCATTTCAAAAGACTGTGGAGGTCCAGGGATTTCCCTGACAACTAAAGGCAAATGTGAGGCCTGTTCATACCTGTAAGGAAGTCGTCAAGAGAAGGGAACTGGGAACTTCACTGGTGTGTGTGGCAGGAAAATTAGAGACAATGAGCATAAACTGAAACAAGAGAGATTCAGACCAGATGCAAGGGGGAAAATTCCCCATGAGGACAGTCTAGCAGTGGAGCAGGCAGCCCTGGAGGCTGTACAAGCTCGGTCCTGGAAGGTTTCAAGCCCCAGCCAGACACAGCCTTGAGCAACCTGGCCTGGTCTGGTCTGGAGGTCGCCCTGCTCTGAGCCTCTCAGGGTCCTGTCCAGCCTGAATTATGCTGTGATCCCATGCTGAGTTGAATCGGACAGCAACAGTAGGAAATTAAAAATACAGAAATATAATCCTACTGTTGACACAAATAGCCCCAATTCTCCAGGCTGCTTTTGTTCTCAGGAAGCCAGACTACCTCTCAGCCAGGGCAGCAGTACAGATCTGTCCTCACTACTCTTTTGCCAGTCTGGAGGCTTGAGGCTGCTACTGCTGAAAGAGTCAGATGTGTACAAAGCAAGTGCAGAGGCTGGCTGTTCCTGTGAGGTACCGGTCACCATCACCTCCACTCCATTTCCCAACTACCTTTCTCTCCCTTTCCTCACTCATTGCTCCTTCAGTAAATACCCAAACAAGAAAGCAAGCCCTCAGGACTCGTCTTACAGGCTCTGTGCCCCCATCCACTCTCCGCTTCTGCCACAGTCCCTCTCCTGGGGGGTAACGTTAATGCCCTTCAGCAACTGCAAGTTGCCTGATGATGTTAAAACTCCTTCCACCCTCCTCTCTGGCTGCAGCTGAGGCTAAGCACAGCTCAGCGAGCCATCAGAAACAGGAACCTCATCATGAGCAGCCCTGGCCAGAAAGATGATTTTGAGGGAAGGCTACAGCAACCTCAGGCTTAGAAAAGATGCTTGAACTCCACTCTTAAGTGGTCATGGAAGCTATTTTCATCTTCAGCTGCTGCAGATTTGTTCCTGGGATGGTGACTGCACCGAGTGGCTGACACAGACCTGAGAATCAATCAAAAGTAATTGAAACAGAAGAGGCTCAGCAATCAACCTATTAGATTGCTGGAGCCAGAAAAATGCCGCTATGAGGAGCCAGAGAAAGGAGAACAGACTTCCCTTCTGAAAACTTAATGCGAGGAAGAAGCTTCAGCTGTGCTGTCTTTCCTTACATGAAGAATAAAAATCTGTGGAATTCTCTCTCTGTGTATTTTTGTCCTGTTTAATGGGAAGGGGGAAAAGGAAAGAAACCATTAAACCCTTAGCTGTAAAAAATGCCGTTTCATTCTCTTTTCTTTCCTTCATTTCCCCACCCCATATGCAATAAAATGATTCTTTGCTCTCAATTGTTGTCTGCTGTGGCAGCGGTTGGAATGAGCTTTGTTTTTCTTCACTTCACTGCTCCTCACCGGAGGACTTCGTTGGCTGCAGCAACCTATTAAACTGGTTGCTGGCTGTCATGGTCTCTTCTGTCAGAGTGGGAGTTGCTGCCAGAGTCCGGTTATTTCCTAATGCGTGCATGAATCCTGCAAACCCAGACCCCAGAGCCGTCGACAAGAGCGTGAGCTGAAGTGTTAGGGGGTTGCCAACCTCCACTAATTAACAGCATACACCCCTCCACCATCCCTCACCCAGGTTTCACAACCTTCTGGCAGGTGCCCCAAGGGGATTTGCAGCAGTGAGCTTAAATATTTCATCTAAATCATTAGAGCAAAAAAAGAAAAATTAAATGTGATCTTTAAAAGGGAGGAGGAAAGCTTAACCACTTGCATTCATGATAAGACATATGCAAAGAGAAAATGTAGCACTGAGAATTCAAATTTGGAAGGGACTGCTGTGTGTGCCAGGAAGCAATACCTTACCAGCCTTCTCAGAGAGCTGAAGTCTGAAAGGCCACCCAGCCCTGTCTCCCACACAGGTATCGTTCTGAGGTGAATTACTTTGGTTACAGAGGATGTACTGACTTGACCTTGATACCAGAGACTCTTGTTGACTCTGAACTCTGCACAACACATCCTTGGTTAGATGCAGTTATGAAACACAATAACCCCTGTTACTGTCTGGATGCGTTCTCCCCTCACATCAATCTCTAATTACTTTGAAGGGAATGAAAACAAAGTTTCTCCTTTCCTCCTCACCTAGAAAGTACAGCAGGGCAGAGTTAGGGGGTAGATTTAATATTATGATTGAGGCTTGAGTGGGAGCAAACTAGTTGACCAAGAGGATTTGGCTTCAGTTCTGGGGTGATTAGAGCACTTATTCTCACCAAGAAGAGGCTGGGTGCACAGTGTTGCTCACGCTCCGGGCAGTCCCCTACTCCAGGGCCTTTTCCACAGCTGGGCAGGCTGTGGAGAGGGCACTTACAACAGAGAGGTTTACTCAGGGCAGTTCTACCTGACAGGGGTTCTACAGAGTCAAAGGGAAATATGTCCTGGGCTTTACAGAGCAGCTCTCCAAGTTTTGTCAGTACTTACTGCCTTCTGAGGATACCATTAAAAATGTCTGGGCAAACTACAGGTTTGGGGATCTCAGCAACTCACACCCACATCTAGAAAGTGCCTGTGCAACAGTACAAGCACTGTCCAGGTTCACCATCTACCACAATTTATGTGAGGGATGTGCTCTCCCTGTGGGCTTAAGCAATAATGCTCCAAACACACCTTCAGAAAAACTATTGCTTTCATGAGAGGTTTACATGAAATAGAGGGGCAAGGGACTGGGGTATGAGAAATTAGGGGCTGAAATTGTGTCCTAACGCTACTAAGAGAAAAAAATCAATTTTTTTCCTACTAACCCCTCATAGCAGTACTTGATCCAGTATTACCCTCGTCCTTGGGATCAAAGATGATGATGCCATGCAGGAATAACGCTGGAGTAATACAGGAGCTTATAATTGCAGAAGAGCCATGTCCTGAAGCAAGCCTCCTCTGCAGACGCTGAGTCATCAGAAATGAGATACCCTTCTGCCATCAGCTAAGAACAGCATCTGAAAGAGAGAGGTGTGATTAGACCACAGTTTGGAGCTGGGACTACCCAAATTCTGATGCTGGTTCTGAAGTGTCCTTCACATGCACCTGGGGAATAGTTAATAGGGCTCAGATGTTCAGAGGTTCTTAACATCTGTCACTAAAAGACCCTCAAATGCACCTCAAAGGGTCCTTAAATCCTCTGAAAAACTGATATTTAACCTTCTGAAAACAGGCAGAAGAGAAATTACGGTTCGTATTTGTAATGTGCTTTTCAGAAGAAAACTGACTATTACTTTTAGTTCTACATTACTTCACGCAGTAGAAAACAGGAGTTAAAGATGAACGGCAGGATAGAACTGATACAAGTATTGGGAGTGTTGTTGGGTCGTTTCTGGGTTTTTTTATGCGTACTTCTATCAAATACATGGATGGATTATATGCACTGTGAAGGAATAATTCTGGACAGGTGATATTTGTTCCATCAAAGGGACACTCTCAAAGGACATGCAAAGTCCCCTAAACTTTCCAGGATTAGCAATGAGTGACCTAATATCTCCTCCCACCACCGGTGCCTAACACTTTAGAGAAATTTATGCACAGAATGTGACAACTTGTCATGAAATGCTCAACTTCATCTATCCCATTTTCCTGTAGAGTTCTCTGCATAATATATAAACAGAGGGGGGTGGGGGAAATCTCTCTGAAAGCTCCTGCCAACTCACATCTATTTCATTCTTTTCTTTTGAAAAGAAACCTATTCCAGATGGTTCATCATTAGAACTTTTTTAATCTCCAACGATACGAAAAAAAACAGGAAAAAAAATACATAAGGTCAGTTCTAGTACAACCTGGATGCTCCTGCTGAACCTGGGTCTATGGATGCATATCCACTGCAGGAACCAGGGGACTGCCCCAGGTAAATAGAACAAGCCATCGGATATTGCTGACAAGGCAGGATTTGGGCCAGCCTGTGACTGGGCAATCTCTTTGCCTGTCCTCAAAGATCTTACTCTTCCCAGGGCTTGGGCACCCTCTGACCACATAAGCAAATATGCTCAGACCGACGCCAGCAAGGTCACTCCTGCTGTGACCTGGGAAGGCTGTCCGTGTTTATATCAAGGCTCCCACGACACCCTACAAACAATGTAGTGAACAGGAGCTGCAGTATCTCCCTCTGAACTGCGCGTCCTCCTGGGTGTCAGGACTGCAGGCGGGCAGACAGCCAGCGTGCTGAGGGATGTTTTAAGCAAGGCCTCTGAGACAAACCTCTGCTTTCAATAAAGTGCCACAGGATTTTTAATGCCCATGCAGAGCAGGCAGCTGTTACCCAAAGGACATTCTCCACCCTAAAATTACATGGAAATTATTTGCCTCTGAAGCTATGTTTAGCCTACAGAGATTCAAACATATAATTCTGGGATATCTAGTTATTTGATTAAAATGCTAATATAGCCACCTAACTGCTAATGCTGCCAACCAACCGGACTCCCTAGGGCAGCGCTGTGTGTTTGCTTTTCGTGTCTCACTCTAAGCCAGAGTCTCACCCCAAATCAGGGGATCGTGATCACTGCTGTAAACCCAGGGGTTCAACCTTCTCAGAACAGTGACTCAGAAGAGCAGCCAGCTCAGAGCTAGGGAGGATGAACAGAGATTTGCTCACTGCTTCATTCCAGGCGATTTCCCTCTCCCGCTATGAGCTCCCGGCCTGTTGTGGCGGGTTCCCGAGGAAGGTGTGCATGCTGGCGAGGCAACCCTTCCACTGAGAAACTGTGATGTTTTTAAAGGAGCAGCTAAATATGTGAATGGGTACCATGAGCGTTACCCCAGAACTTTTCCTAATTGATTTTCGCTCACTGTCACAAGGACTGGCAATTGTGCCATCAATATTTTCCAGTGAAGAACAGCTCCCATTTTATCTAAAATTACTTCTGTCCAACTTGATTTAAAATTTGCAGTTTGTCATAGTTAATTATTTCCACTGAAAATCCAGGTACCAAGACGCTCAAAGCCAATACTAAGTATGAAGGAATTCAAAGCACATTGTTTTAAGCTCCTGCTACGAACAAACATCCCTTCATCCTACATCCTTTTCCTACCTCAGGGTCTCAGCAAAGAACTATGCCCCAGCAATACTACGTGATTTTATGACAAACAGACCTAGGCTCTTCTCCTAACGATTCCTGGGGTTTGTTAAAGCTGCTATTCATTTTACTGAGAGGGCACAGAAATGATGACCATCCCGATGGTGCCAGTCCTAATGATCTAGCCTGACTGCAGGGGCTGAGCACAAGGCCAGCGATGCTCTGTGCTTCACTGTCCATGTCCGTATAAGCTGCCTCATCGCTGGCTCCTCAGGAATCAGGAAAGAGAGTCTGAGAGGGTGCTTTTTCAGAAGAACAAGGAGGGGAAGGATGAGTGTACATGCCTGATTAGTTACAGGCAATTAAACATGTCCAGTTTCCCCTTGCCTCTCATCCCTAACCTCCAACCACTGGAACAGAAACCCAGAACAGCCATCTCCCGATGCATGAACCCTATATCCCTTTGCCTTAATAACATGGTGCCTGAACTCTGTCAGCACCTGGGCATCAAAACATTTGCACCCACTGCACACAGGAAAGCGAAGGGTTTCAGGATTGTAGGGAAGGAGACCACCTCTTCCCTGCAGACCAATCCTGCCTCCGATCATAGGGCAACACCCTCTAACCTGCTTCCTGGAGCTGCCCTTGCTCAGCTGGAACAGGAGCAGAGGCAGATTGCAGAGATACAGGACTGCAAGAAACTTCTGTCACCCTCTGGTTTGCAGGCCCTTGGGCTTCCCTGGCTTCCCACTGATTTGACCCAGGGTGCTTCCCTTACAGAAACATTCTGTCTCCATCTAATTTTAAAACTCCTTTCGCTCCAGCATGAGTCCTCCCTGACCATCTTTTTGACCAAGAGCAGCACAGTCTCAGGGATTCTCCTGTAAGATCACTGCTGTTCTAGGTAGGAAGGATCAAGCTACTTGTCCCTTTCCTCCTGTCCTCCTCCAGGGACTGCCATGTAGCCTCCTAGCACCCTGCCATCCCCTCCCTCACAGGGTTTCTACTACCGCGGCTGAGCTCTCCAACTAAAGTTTCACCAGGCCTGGGTATCATCCTTACCCACACTCCCCATCCTGCTTCTTCTGCCGCTTCCACCTCCAAGGAACAGGCTCTAGACTGCTCCTGCCAGCAAGGAACTCAGCCTCTTGCTGTTTAAGGAAAGAGGTGGGTGGGGAGAGAATCCCTCGAGCTAAGTGGAGAGGCACAATCTGCAGTCAGAACTCCAAAAGCCGGCGCTTATCTCATTACAGCCTGTACCTCTTCTGAACAGGCACATGGATGGAAAATACAAAAGAAAAAAGTCCATAAGATTAGTCTTACTACATCGTATAACTGTGTTTAAACATGACCACAACCTAAAAATCAGTACAACTGAACAAATCTTGGCTTTAAGTGCAGGCAAGAGCAAATCAGGATCAATTTTAACTGATGTTGCCAAGTCTCATAATTTTACGAAAGACCTTGTGATACCAAAGACTCTTTAAAGCCTGTGTTCCAAGATTTGGGTACACAGGAATCTCACCTCCATCTCTTTTCCAGATATACGTCCTTGTGTCGTCTTCTTGTCTCCCTCATACAGCTTCCTGACTTTGTGAACTATAATGTTTCAAAAAATAGGGAAAGACTCTCTACTTCACCGAGATTTTTTATCTCATGACCCAGGGAGAAACTGGGCTTCTGATTTTACACTAGCTGGACTCGGCAGTACTATAAACACAGTGACTCAAATACAGACAACAGGTAAACTTTCAAAATGCTTTTTCCTTGCTGACTCTGACCCAAAAGCAACGTCTAATGTTGTGTCAAATAACACAGTGAACACAGTTGTCTTCAGATGTGAGAAAATATCAAACTGAAGGCAGACCTTAGCACACAGGGCAGTTAAGAAGCTGAAAGCATCCTTACCTTTTCCTAAGGTCTCTCTTCATGGCCAGCACCTCACATCACGGCCCAGGTCTTCCTCAAACAGCCCAAATCTTCTGTCCTGCTCTCCCTGCATGTATTTCTAGTCATCTGCTGTAAGTTGCTTTTACTCAGAATAAAACTAACTTTTATTCCAAGGTATGTGCTGTCAATCGAAAGGATCAGCTCATTCTGTTTAACCACTGGCATGGGGAACATTAGCAATTATTTCCATAAAAGTGTACTAGGCTGGTATTTGATACAGGGGTCAGAGTAGAGGACATGGTCTAGATTTACCAAGACAGAGTTTGAAAGTGGTCTGGATAAATGGAGTTTCACCGTAGAATAGACAGGGTTAGAGGTCAGCCTTTGCAGAGAAAGAACAAAAGAGTACTGATCCAACTAGGTAATTCCTGCAAAAAGCAGACTTATTTATCAAAAACTGAATTGATCTAGCTTGCACAACATTAAAGCCAAAGAATAAATAATAAACAGCACCTTCATTTGTCACACAGTAAAAAGAACAAAAGTGCACAACTGGGAAAATGTAATTTGGAGAAAAGTCCAATACGAAAAAAAATAAGGTAGAGTTTCACTAGCAAAATAAAACTAACCTGTGATTTATTAGCGACATTGTGTGCTCTGTGCCATATTTCTTTATTCAAAAAAGCCCTGTTTAAATTCCTCTGAGGTGACTTTTCAGCAACATTTAGCACATTGCAGGGTAGGGCCTGAGGGTCATGAGTTCAAGAAAGGACTTGTTCTCCCCTGTCCTCCAGCCACCTGATCTGAGCTATAGACTAGAACTTCTTCAGCTGTGGCGATGCTGCTGGTGGGAGGGAATAGTCTGCCCTGTGCGTTAGTGTCTCCTGTAAATTATCTTAGGAACAAGACTGATATAGCTACAGACTAAAGCGGCATTTCAGCTGTCCCAGGCTGGAGAAAAGCTACAGCCGACAACAAGAAAGGGAAAGAAGGAAGGAAGAGAGAAAAATGTAATTTTGGAGGGCTTGGTATGAAAATTTTGACTGCATTATTTGCACAGGCCAGACAGCAATAAAGCACAAACATGTTGGAATAGCTTATTCTCCTCTGGCTTCAAGCAATGCAGGAAGATCAGCTGTTAGGTCTCCCGATGCCACTTTTTCCCCTCCACTGTTTTATTATTAACCTCCTACATTTTCTCTGCCTTTAATGGCAAATTGCTTTCCAATCATCATGCCGTGACAAGGCTAACCAGAGGCAGCCACAGCCCGGGCAGTGCAGGGCCCAGGCAGGCCACAGAGACTCCTTTTCACAGCGGTGACACCTCTGTGCTATTTTTCTTACTTCCCCTGACCCTTTGAGATCAGGGGGCCCTGACCACAATGCTCAAGCAGTGAAAAAACACAAATCCTGCTGGACTTGCAGCTGGGGGAGAAACAACCTCAGGAACTGGGAAAGGAGCTGTCAGCCTTCATTATTAATATCCAGCTGTTAATATTTAATGTCATAAAACCGCGTCTCCCTCCGCAGCCTAGTCATCAGACATGCAGGGGTCACACCAGCCAAAATCCTTTAGACAGACAATTCAATGTCCCTGTGCTTTAGCTGCATGCAAGGACTGCTAAAGGTGTTCCAGATGTATTTGAGATGAAATGCTAGAAGCTTTAATAAAGCCCGAGATTAAAAAAAAAAAAAAAGAAATGGAATAAATAGTGGTTAAATTCCTGCCTTCCCAGCCAGCTCTGCTTGTCAGCACTGACCCCATCCACTAAGCCAAAGGGCACCTGCAGCTGGCAAAAAACAAACAGCGCTGGCCAAAGCAAGAGCAAGTGTCAGCATAGCATGGACATCACCCACCACTGCAGCTGCATCTGCAGGGCCAAATCACTGCTCCAAGCTTGGTGTCCAGACACAGAGGAAAGGTTTGAACACAAGGTAGAGAGAGGGCCAAGATTTGAATCCTTTAGACTACTAAAGCCAGCTGATACTGCGTTAGGAAAAAGACCGTGCAGTTCCCCCCACCCTGTGCTCCCAGGCACTGTGGCACACGCTGAGGAGCACAAGGCAAATCACAGTAGGAAATGCTGTTGAATGTCTGATCTCACAGCAGATGAAGGGAGACAGAGAGAGGGCCTCTATCACAGGGAGGGCAGGCAAGGGACGTTTTAGTGGTTATTTTCCGAGCCTTCATCCTTACAGCTTCACAGAAGGGTCAAACACCAGCGTTGCTAGCAAGCAGTTTTCCCCTCAGCGGGTGCGAGAGTGTGTCGCCTCTGCTGGCACCGAGCCACGGGTCCTGATCCCCACCACAGATCCCGGGCTCTCCCTGCTAGCGGTTCCGCTTGCACTACCAGCGCTGCCACTAAAGCTGCCTCGCAGTATTAATTTTTAAAGACTCCTTCCTCCTCCCGGGCATAGATTCCGAGACAGCTCCAGAAGCCCACACATATATACCAGTGCAGCGTAGCAGCCAAATGCGTCAAACGAGATTTTAAGGGAGAACGGGGGAATAAAAAAGCACAGCCAGAATGTTTTGGCACTCAGCGCAAAGAAAAGCATGGCACCACATGCTGCATCTGCTACCCTTTGGCCTTCCCTGCCTCTCCTGTTTCCACCTGTAAGCTCAAGATTGATTTCTTTCTCTTTTTTTACAGAGCGGTGTAGTCAGAGGGGCTGGAGCACCCCAGGCAATGAAGAAACATAAGTAATGAGAATCCTCCGAATATGTTAGTCTGCATGACACGAAGACAGCTGAGACGGTCCACAAAGAATTGGTCAGATCCAGCAGAGCTCATTAGCTCTGGCTTGGGGCTACTTCTGCCAGACCTGGGTTAGCAGGAGCTCCCAGGTGTCTCTGAGCTGCACTCTGGGCTCCAGGCTGCCACATGAGCCCAGCGCTGGCCTTTGCACAGCCCCTCAGCGAGGTGAAGTGCTGCAGAGTTCTGCAGAGCACGATACAGAGATACCCAAGTGGCTCTTCAGGAAACAACTCAGGTGGAGCAGTGCCCATACTGAGGTGAAGCTCTTAAACCTAGCTGGGTTTGAGCTGGCTTCATGCAGTGCCCTCCCTCAGGTGTCCCTGTCCTCCAGCCCCAACTTGTGCTTTTGGGAACGCAGTGCAGAGACACCCCAATAGCCCTGCCTTCAAAGCCATCTTGGGTTTGCAGAGATTAGTAGTACAGACTCAGCACTCTGGGGACACACGGAGTCTAGGTCTGTTTTGGCCTGGAAGTAGAAAGCTGCATCCTCACAGCTCAGTGCCAGAGTCCAGCTCAGACTGTTACGCACAAGGGCAGTTCCAGCTTCCTACTCATCATGGATAATCCACAAACCAATCTGACTGACTACAGACAATGAGGAATTGACAGCAAGTGGATGCTAGAACAGGGTGATTATGACTGTAGTGGTCAAGTGTGATAAGCAAGACAAGGCAGATCTCCCCTTCCACAATGCTTTGACACTGTAAGGTAAAACTGGCTATTTACAGATAGCATCTCCCTGCCTGTGGATAACAGTAACTTCAGACAACTCTTGCAAACTAGGAACTAGTGAACTCCAGCAGTTAATTATAGTAAATATTTACATAACGCCTGGGCCCTTCAAATTTAGAAGGAATAGTCAATGCAAGGACATGCCCTTTAACCATCCCATTTTATTACACAAATCACCAGGGAGCCCAGCACACTAAGATTTGCAAATGAAGTGTTTGATATTGGCTGAGACATTAAACTACTTACCTAGTGCTATAAAATGCATAGGTACAGTACATCATTCTTTTTGCAGAAATTTCAACCCCATTTACTTTAGTTAACTCTTCCTCTGCCCTTAATACTTTGTGTGATACAAAGAACCACAGTACATAACCCTGAATAGACCTGGTGCCACCGCTCAGCAGAGTCTGACTTAAAATAAAACTGTTTTCCCTTTTGCTGTTACTAAATTTGGCATCACTTATGTAGATTCTATTGATGTGTCTAATCTACTTAACATCCTCAATGTTCTCCTATTAGCTGGTTGCTTGGGAATTTGCCTTACATGAAAGATTCTGCTTCTGTGTCCCATCCCCTGCTTTCTCCACACATGCACTGTGTAATTAAACCAGGTTCTGTAAGTGGGGTAATAAGTTGTCATCTAAAATTACTTGGCACTCATCAGCATTGTAGCAAGTCTTGTGATAGCAAAAGCTGTGGATGCTGGGACTGAGGGTGCTGCATGGTTTCCAGCCAGAGCACAGTTTTAAAAGGATTATGGTCTAACTTTGGGAATCCAAGTCAGTTACAAACACTCTTGACTGGCAGGAGTCAGATGTGCCCTGGGTAAGGTGTAATCTATACCAGGAACGAGATGAGACACCAGCAACTCTCAGGAACCCCCAGCTGTGGCCAGTGGCTGGAGTAACTCCAGAAACACCTGGAGACCAAGCGTGATGAGCTGATCGTCTTCAGGAGCTCAGTGTGGAAGAAAAAGGAAAGGAATGAAACGCAAAAAAATCCCAGAAGGTATTTCCTTTTCACCACTACAAAAAATTGCATTCCCAGCTGCACAAATCAAATATGGGAAAGGGTTGACCATAGTTGCATTAGACATGGTTTTAGGTGGTCCATAAAAGAGCTCTTCTTACTGAAATGTTATCCCAGGTAGCATTTACTGCTCTATGACTTCCTTTCTAGAGGATTTTTGTGTTACTCTGGGGAGGAAAATGCTGAAAGGTATCATAAGTCAAGGTGCCAAAAGTGTACAGTGTAAAATTAGCTGAGAAGTGAGGATGAAGCAGCCCAAGAAATGGTCAAGTTTAGCCAAGGGACAACTGCTGCAAAATCAGGAACCCAAAGGACTTAATGAATGGGCATTTTGAATGCATCAGAAACCTTCTGCCAGGCTGGTTGATTTATGTGACTGAGAAGGCTCAGATGAACCCTCCCTCCTGAGCTTGCTCATAACATTATGGGGTAGGCTAAGAGGGTTACTCAACGTTATTACTGCTGTTGCTGTTGTTTATTTATTAATGCATCTGTATCAGAGACCATGGCTGATCCTGGGAGTCTCGCTGTGCTACGTGCACAGGATGCAGAGCAAGACGGAGCAGCCCCTGTCTGAGAGCAGTCCGAGTGCTCCCTTTCCCCAGGAACCAGAGCAAGCTCCCAAAGCTGTCCCCAGGGACACAGATCCCCCTTTTCACTGCCATGTTAGCCACTTATTATTTCCCAGCATAAATATGTTTTATGGAGAAATAAAGTCTGCAATTCTGAAAAGGGAGTGCTTTCACACACCGGCGTCTCATCTATAAAGGCCCATGATTTGGCATCTCAGGTTAGAGTATGAAATTATGACACCTGAATTGACTTTAGAGTTTCTGATGCTTCCTTGGATGATTGCTTCTATAACTTATAGAGACAGGGGAGCGTTTGTATTCTACTGAACACATAAATTAATATCCATACATGAAAATGATGTGGAGACAGCGGGATCAGGGCAGGGATGAGTTTTCTATAGTGTCTAACACCACAGGAGGACTTGTCATCGTATTTGGAGTGTTGTGATGAGAGTCTGAAAGTGTAATGAAGTAAAATAAAAGGGGTTTGTATTTGACTTGTTAAAGCAGCTAAAAAATCTATGCTCTTTTTCATCATCACACCATTTGGGGGGTAGGTCCTAGTAAAAATAAATAAGCACTTTTATTTTTACTAGTAAATATAAACCAGATCTTCGTATTTTCATATTCTCTGTGTATTTTACACCATGAGCAGGGCAGGTTATTTTGCGGACTAAAGAGCAGATGTAAAGGTATTGAAATCTGGTCTTAAAATGCATAAGAGACAAGGTTCTACTTCTCAGCTTGCTAAAAGCTTTACTTTAGTCGGTCATGGCAGAGACAAAATTATTTGATTTGGCTTCTTCCCTGTATTTCCAACAGCAGCTATCTTATATCTACTGAAGAGAAATTAGAGCAAAATAAAAAACAGAATACCCTGTTCCATGCGCAACCCATGGATCTCAAAGCCTGTTAAATTCATGTCAACAAAGCTTTAAGAGCAGAGGGGATGAAAACCCAAGCCCCACTGAAGACAGGAAAGCTCTCAGTGAGGGACAGGAAACGGGAGCTGGATTTCACCATGTCCCCTGACACTGCCTTACATTAGAAACAGCAACCAGGATGTTTCTGTTTCTCACACCTCTGACCCAAACATTTTTAAAAATTAAAAATAGAATGTTATAGATGCAACATCAAGGAGATGGAGGCACAGAGGAAACCTTGGCCTGCTCCCAGCCCTACTTAGTAGCAAAGCTGTGACTCTGGATGAGCAGAGGCAGCAGGTAGGACACTCCCACCGGTGCAGCTCGCTGCCTGTCGAATGCCGATGTCATCAGGAGCAAGAGAAGGGCTGCATGACACACACCAGTGACTGGACCAGACAGAGGCTTTGGACTGCACAGCAACGCTTGAGTCCTCCCCAGATCTGATGGCAAACTCATGTGCCAGTTTGTTAGTCTGGAGGGCTCAAAGCGATCCTGGGAGAAACCTGTATCCCACATAAATCGTCTGGAGTTGATGGATGGCAGGAGCCCCAACTATAAAATTCTCAGCCAGAAACATGATAAATAGTTGCATCCTGTTAAAAATAGGCAGCGGAGCAGCAGGCAGATACATTGGCTGAGGAGGAATGCCAGTCAATGACTGAACTGCCAAGGCATTTTGGCGTTCAGCTTCAGAACAGGCTTTCAGGTTATTCTTGCAAGTGAACAACCTCTGTAGAAACCTGGTTTTCAGTACACATTGAATTTCCTCTGGATACCTCAGGAGCTGGCAGAAGCAAGCCCAGAAGAATGTTTTGGTTGACTCTGGATTTTGTATACAACAGGTACTGCAGCCAGCTTCTCTTGGCCAAAATCAAGTCTTTCCCTATGGGCGTCATTTAAATTTGTTTGCTTTACCACCAAATCCTTATTTTGTGTTAAGTACTCAGGGGAAAAAGCTGCCTCCCTGCCTCCTCCACCAGTGTTTCTGCCTTTACTGTAACAGAAGCATATTTGCATGGCGCCTGCTGCACTGGAGGCTCAGACTCCCATAGTGCAGGTAATAAACAAATATTACTGTGAGTTTTCTGGAGTAACTCTCTCCCTCATAAGAACTTCTATAAAACAGTCATTAGACTGCAGACAGAACAGCAAACCTTTCAAAATAATTCTCTCAACACTTAAAACTACAAACTAAGTACATCTATCTTGTGTGGTTTGCTCTCTATGCAGGAGAACTAAAGAAATGTTGCAAATTTCATTTGTAGACCCCTAAACTTCCTCCCTATGACACTTAAAACTTTATCTCACTATGAAATTTTCACTGTAAAATCCCAAATCCTTTCCAAGTCCGTAATCTTCAGGCTGCACTAGCTTCAGGTCTCTTCCACACTCCTCAAACACCCAAACCTAGTCATCTTTTCATCTCTGCAGGGCTCTCCTCCTGACCTGTGTGACTCCTACCGTGCCCATGTATGACCTCACACCACTTTTCCAGCCTTTCAGCTTGGCAAGAGACAGCACACACTGTGACTCAACCAAAAATATGTAGATTTGGACTGGAGAGCTGTCAGACGCCAGGCAGCATGGGCAGCATCTTCTCTCCAGCTTTCATTTGGTGGGAGTACTAATTGGTGTCTCTCTTTCCCAAATACTGCCAGCGCCCTGGCCCTCTGCCAAGTTTGATTCCATGCTGACCAGTGGAGCCCAGAAGCTCATAGCTGGGGACTAACAGACAAACAGTGTGTTTGTGTAACTTTTGTGTCCCTGGGAAATGAAGCTGAAAACAGGAATATGAACTATGTCCTGTTAGCATGTTTACAGATGTCTTTCTTGCTAATGTTTCTGTTGAACTTGCCCCTGAGACTTTGAGCAACTCAATGCTAAACACTGTATAAACGATAGTAAAGCATGGTCTCTACTCCAATTAAAGAAGCCAAAGTAAAGGATGAAAATCTATACTGTTCTGCTATTAAAAATAATGGCTCCTCTAATAAGCAGTGAGGAATAAGTTGCACACAAACATGGCACACAAACACAGGTACAGCTTCAGGCTGGGGTCATCCATATCTGATCGGCTGGAAAGAGAGATACGAGCTAGTCCTATCTGAACCCAACTTTAGAAATATACATGGCTAGAAAAAGGCATTCACGGTAGCTCAAATATTAAATACAAAGCCCCATCTACTCTCAGGAGGAAATGCTAATGAAAGGAGTAAGACCTAAACCAGCATCAACCTCCCAGCTTCAGACTGGCAGCAGAAGCTTATCCTCTCTAGAGACTCACCACTCCACTGCCTTGTCATTAAACATCCATCACATTTTCCTCAATATTCATGGGTTCGGGACACTCACTGATAGAGGGGTCACTTGTCTTAAAACTTCACTTGGCAGAGGCTTGAATCTCTATGGGTGCAGCCTCTCCTCATGCTGCTGTTTCACTTCACTTTTCCTTGAAGCAGAGACTGGCATCTTGCTCAGCTCTAGCTCAGGGGGATGCCACAGAATTAGCAATCATCTTAGCTCTAATAGCAGTCTATACAGTCCTGAGCTTGATGGTCAGGCCACTTTACTAGGAGAAGCACTTAGATCTGCCCAAATTAGGCAGGGTGAGGCTCTGAAAACAGGTTTTCCATCTGTTAAGAGATTGCTCTAACCAATGGATGATGGGTGGAACCTCCCCACAAGCTCAGGAAGTAGCTAAGTGGGGCACATGGGCCTCTCAGCTTACCTGACTAGATGCTTGAATGCCTGGGTTTATTTGCGTCTTATCTTAAAAATTTGGTACGTGCATGAACCAAATCAGATCAGAGTTGTTCTTCATCAAGGCTCCTCAGATAGGCAGAACACTCAACCACCTTTCCTTTTCTTTGCTGCATCAAGGAGGAGTTATGCAGTTTAAAGCTGTGCTGATCAGAGGATACCAAACAGACTGAGCCCTTCCCACCAAGAGTCCCTTTGCCATCCCAGGAAACTCTAGCATGCAGGATTGGTTCAGTGTCAAGCCCCAGAAAGAGTTCCCATTCGTTACTGACATCAGCAGAGCATGACCCGAGAACTAGGACCCCTCATTTGCAAATACTTCCATGATGCCATCCAGCAAGTAGCTAGAAGTTAACTGCACACATTGCAATGAAAATGGACTTGTAGAGGTCCCCCTCACTGTTTAGTATGGTTTCAGTTTGGGTTTTGGGTTTGGGTGTGTTTTTTTTGGAAAGGGAAGAGGGTTTTTGCGGGTGTAGAAGACTTGGCAGTGAAGCATCAGAGGAACAAGTTAAACAGACGAGAAATAAGGACTTTCATTTTTACATCTCTTGTCCTTAATCTCATCTTTCCTGCAACTAAATTTATGGGGAGGAATGTAGGGTGGGAAATCTACACTTATTTATTTCTGGAAGTTAAGATGAAGTCATTATGCCTTGCACAGTATGTTTGCTATTATGAAGCTGCAAATGGAGCTACAGAAAGGGCATTTAGTGGGAAATATTGTCAGCTGGCAGTCTCGGGCACTTGAGTACCCTCCATAACATGCATAACGGAATCAATTTAAACCTAGTGAAAGGGACATTGTCTGATAAAGTAATTCCTCTTTGAACACAAGATGGCAGCCTTAAATAAATGCAACCCCGCACAGCTTTTAATCTTACACATCATTAAATTCCTAATTTACACATTATGTTTTCATGGGCCAACCCATAACTCATTAGTGTTGAACTCATGAGTTGTAAAGACCAACACACTAGACAAATGTGGGTTTCTTTGTCTGCTTTTCTTTGGGTGGCAGTTCTCTTTTAATTTACCACAGAAACAGACTTCGAACTCAACACTAAGAAAGCTTACTGATCTTGTGGGCTTTGTGCACCTTCTACTCCCCCAAAAAGCCCTCTCTGATTACTGCTCAGATTTTACGGACAGAGCGTGGAATAGGGAATGGGGAATACCAGGTACTTTCCCCTTGTTCAAGATACTGGAGATCCTTGAAAGATGTATCTTTCTGCAGGAGGATTTCAAACAGACCTTGAAGTCAAAACCAAAACAGACTGCAAACAGCATAGGGTTTGAAGCTGGTCTTCCCACTTTTCCACAAAACTTAACACACCAACTCATGTTTTGCTCTCTTGACTTTCCATTCTCTTGTCCAGGTATTTTCTGAAGAAAGACAAGTCACAAACACCATCTGAGGAGGAGGGGCTCCATAGGGCTCCAGTACCATGACACGAGAAATAACCATACCAGAATGGATGGAAATGGCAAGAGAAGGGCTACAATCGCTTTCTCTGCTTTGGGAATGACTGCAGGTCAAAAAATGTCAAGTGTAGAAAAAGTCTTTGCAGAGACCTGGTGCCTCTGGTTTAGTATTGCATGTTAGGACACAAATGACTATTGGAGCAGGTCAGGCCAAGGACCATTTCGAGCCAGCCCCTGGTCTCAGATTCCCTATATAGACAGTGGCAGTGGGAAGCTTGACTCACTATTTGGGATCGAGGAAAGCAGAGCAGCAAGGCAAGGCTTGAGGCTAAGTTTGTTCTTACTGGACTGGGCTGCAGTTTGTCATGGCCACAGGGTCACCAGTCTGCCAGAGCTGCTACTTTGAAAAAGACAACCTCCAGCAGCCCAGGGCCCTGTGTGCCCTGCTGGAACTGGACTGAGGTTTATAGGTGGCTGGAAAGGCTGCTCATAACAAGGAGGAGTTCAGGATCTTCCCTTTCTACCACAGTTGAGCAAGCTGCTAGAGAAAGCCCATACTCCTCAGGGGGATGTTTTGCTGCGTTACTGCCCAAGAAAAGCCACAAGCCTAAGGACAGGGGAGGAATATTCACACCTCAAGTGTAAAATATTCCAGGATCTCCTCCCTATCCTCCACTAAGCCAAGTGGAGGCCATCCGCAACACCAGCAGAAGAAATCTGGATGAAAGTCCCCATCTATTCTCTTGCTAGTCATGTTTCCAGCATCTCACAGCTATTGCACCACTTGGCACCTTCAACTATTTTAGAGAATGATGGTGCTGACACAAGTCATCTGCTTGGCATCCCCATCTAGGTAACTTCTTCTTCCTGTAGGATGGATGTCTTCACCCTCACCCAGTCCATTTTACTGTTTGATTTATTACACAGGCATTCATTTTTCTCCAGTTTTCTTCATCCCTCCTTTCTCTTTCTTTTGGTAGAGGAGAACATGCAATTATGTTTATCCACCTAAAGAGGGAAAGTCAGTATAGAAAGACATAGCAACCAGTCAGAGTATCTTTCTACTGACACTGCTTTCCAAGGGCAACCTTCCAGTGAGCTTGTGGATGGCGAGGGACATGGTGTAGCAGTGGGGGACGTTCTTGTGTGGCAGGTAAAGGGACTTAATCCTTTTCCAGAGGCTAAAATACCTGGGGAAGAAGGTGGGCTTGTGATGTGAACTGAACACCAACATCAGCAGGTTTAGCTTCAATTTCTGGAAAAGATTTTCAGTATGACTTAAAATCATACTGGGCTTCTCTATGCCTTGGTTTATTCCTAGAGGAAATGGGTGTAGCACTCAGAGCATTTTTATGATAATTCCTCTTCATGCACCTGCAAACACCTTGAGACATGGAGACCCAAGTTTGCATTCTGTCCTTCCTCCATATCTTCCCCATTAGAGATCACTCTAAAGGTCTAATGCAACCCCCAGCAACATCTGTGCAGCCTCGTGAGGACATAATTTTATAACAATGCATTGCACAAACACACCAGGAAAGGATGGATTCTTTTCATGGTTAAAGCACGGTAGGAAGCCCTTCAAGATTTAGGTTCCATTCTCAGCTCTGCCCAATAGTTTGAACAAATCATTCAATCTTTTCAATCTTCCAGTTCCCTCTTATGAGAGGGGAACAGCTCTTGATGGGAATGGCCATGAGGATTAATGCAAGTGACATTAAAGAGGTGAGGGCTGTACTGCTCGAAGCATGACAGTGAGTCCTCTCCTTGGCTTGCCAAGTCTCCTATATTCCTGCCAGAGATGGGACACACGCACTCCAGAGGTGGCAATTAGAGCACTGCCAAGTATTACAGTGATGCGTGGCACACGGCATGGCCACCCCTCCTTGGCAGGGCGCCTCTCCAAACAGGGCTGAGCCACACAACAGCTCTGGGGCAGGGCAGTGCCCCTGCAGGCAGCCCAGCCCTGCCCACGCAGCTCTGGGTGTCTGCAGAGCCAGGGCAGCTGGCAGGCTCCGTGCCCTCTGCCGCCTCTGCTGCCGTGAGTGCGGCCGTGGGCTCAGTGCCTCCAGGGCTGGATCATGTCCTCTCTGCACTGCCCTGCTGCTCGGCCTGCCTGCATCCTGCCTCTGCCACCCACTGTCTGCCTGCCCTCCCTCTGCCATGCTACTGCCTGTGCCTCCCCACTGCATGTCCTGCCTGTGCTGCCCCACTGCCCGCCCTGCTCAGGCTGCCCACACCCCACCCATACCACCCTGCTCCCCGTGCCCCGACTCGCCAGAGGCTCACAGACGGTCCCACACAACCTTCTGTTCCCTACACCCTCAAGCTCTGCACAGTCCCTCTCCATCTGCCCTCTCTCCTCTGCACACAGGCCTCTCTCATGCACAGGGCTCAGACAACCCTTTACACGAGGAGCAACCTCTGCAAACCTCTCCAGAATATGGACAAAACATACCCTTCTTCTACACACTGCCAAAGACAGCACCTCACACCCTGCAGAGGGTTCCCTCTCTTTTGGCCTCATCTGCATACCAGACTTACTCCACACCCTACACAGACAGACCCATTCACTCCCGAGTACAGCCCAGGCACCTGAAGCATGCACGCACCTGTGGATTCAGAACAACAGAGGTACATATAATCGACCTTGAACAGGCAGGAGACTGAGTGGAAAGACAGCAAGGAGGTGTGATCAGATCATTAGCAGAGAGAGACCTTAAAACCCGGTCACCCAGTGTGCTCCCTCTTAGGAAATGTTGTTACCACATTTGCAACTGCATTTACCTCACTCACAACAAGCAGCTCCTTTACACACAATGTCACAAAGTTTTCATCTGTACTCACCACTCGCCTGTACCCCACTGACATTTGTCATCCAGGCTGTTCTCTAACACTGCTGTAATGGACAAACCCTGCTGCAGAAGCAAATGTTCTGAATCCCACATATCTCCCCACCAGTCTGGCTCCCCATGTGCAAATACACAAGCCCTGGCCCCAGGACTGTGCTGCATATCTCCCAAGAACTGCCCACGCAGCCCCATACCTGTACACTTTCCAAACTGCACATTCTTCTGTGAACACCCCAAATACAACCCCTACACTTCCACAGGAGTGATTTCCCAAGCCCTCTGTGCAACTCAAACACCGCAAGTGCATCCACACCTTCGCATGGATTTTCACACTATCCAAGTCAACAGTGCTCTACTGGCAGGGAAAGTTACATTGTGGTTGCCAAATCAAGAAACAGACCCCTTAGATTTTCATTAGAGGTAGACGCAGTTTGCCTGGAATGGAGATTCAGACTGCTTAGGGCTTTATTCAGCTTATTAATTTGTCCACTTGTATTTAACAAATTATTTTTAAAAATCTAATATTTATTTCTATTTTTGCAGCATTGTGTCTGATGTTGTGTGAACACAGATCATGGGCTGACCCTTGCACCAGACAGAATATATCCTGAGTAAGAAGACACAACAACTTGTAAGGACTAGAGATTATGGCATTATGTAGAGTTTTTCTGTTGTCTCCTCCTGCTTTACCGCATGAATTTCCATTCTTCACCCTGCAGTGGGCTGCTTTATGCCTTCCTGCACTTTGGACAGTAGGGAAAAAAAACATTTTTTTTTCTCTCTCTCATACTGGTGGCATAATCAGCTCTGCCTTGGTTTTCCCTAGCTTCCGTCACCAGCTCCTGGTCACGGTAGTGCCTTTGGTAAGATTTCACCCCATTTTTACGCCCTTTCCATTGTCACAAGGTTGGGTCACTTCCTTAGAAGTAACCTGCTGTGCTCAAGGTTGTTTCCTTGACCTGGTTTATTGCCTTCTAAATGTTTTAGTGTTTTGACTGTTTCTCAGGTTGAGCACAGAATGTTTGTTGCACTGGTAAGAGGTTAGTACTGCGAAGCCTAGGGAGTGATATATGGATGGTTCATGCTTTCTTTTGGATTTAATTTTTCATCCTCTAGTGCTCCGTGGTGAAAGGAATGTTTGCTGCTTGCCTAGGGAGACACCTGACATTTAGACTTTATCTTCTGTAAAGGCTTGGGCCAAAATTCTCTTCTCTGACTTTGGGAACGGCAGAAAAGGGCACACAGTTGAAGTGAAGCAGGGGGACAAAGAGGGATTTGTGCCCTTCTCATCCCAGGCCACAGTAAGGAATGGTGTAGCCCTCTGACAAAATCAATTCTCCAATATGAAGGGGATTTTCATCCCCACGTGCCTTGCAGAAACTCCTCAGTCCCATAGTACTCCTAGACCTGGGGGTAGAGTAGAAGAAAAGAAGAGCAACTTGGGCTACAGTGTCCTGCTATAATGTCCTAACCAAGGGAGGACTCAAATTCTGGGTTTGGAGCTTTCACGGCCCCTGAACACCCAAGTAGAATACAAAGGTTGAAGAAACTAGAAAAAATCTTTCCCTAGAATACTTAGTGCTCAAGCTCAAAACACTGAAATGCTCAGGGGTTTCCTTTCTTTTTCTCCCTCTTGCTGATTTTTTTTTTTTTATAATGAGTCCTAATTTTACATTGTCCTAACCTGATTTGACTGCCCCTGCCTCTGGCTCTATCTCATGTCCTGAGCCAGTAATGTTGATTTAACAGAGACAGATCTGACAAGAGCAGAAAGAATAGTATAAGGACACCTTTCTGGAGACAACCTTCCAGTGTAAAATAGATAGGTGTGTGAATCTTCCCATCTCCAGGGCATCAGGAGCAATGAATGTTCTCTCCAGAGCATTCACTCTCTAAGAGGTAAGTACACTGGCTTCCAGAAACTCTCCCCTTGGGTGCTTACATCTGGTTTGCTAGTTGGTGTAGATAGCACCCAGAGATGCTATGCTGGTGTTCCCACAGCTCTTCATTCCTGACTTTCCCTACCCCAACCAGTCACAGCAGCAGAGGACAGTTCTGAAGGGGAGGGCTATTCTGTGGGAATGCAAATGGCTGATCATGGATCAAAGACCCCAGGAGAGGTTTCTTCTGTGAATGAAAGCTTGAAACTTTGTGTTCTCCATTCCTAACACATGAACATCAAGTTAGTTCATACTGCCTGCACCCACACCTGCCCCTCCCAGTCATTCAGATATCTGAGCTGCAATGAGAGATGGTCCCTTAATAGCTAAAAAGCCCCCTTGGCACAACTGATAAAAGAGGTATGAACTTTCTCTAAATGGCACTGTTTTATAGTTGTTGGAAGAAATGCTACTTAGCTCGTTTCTCTATTTTGGATAAGGACTTCGTGTCTTCCTTGATGTGCTCAGTGTGAGAAAGGATCAGTATGGTTGCATTTCATGGTTGCCACTGCTGGCCTTCCTGTGGATAAGGAGTGACTGCTTGCAGAAGTGTAGGTGAACATCTTCTGAATAATTCTTTTATTTCATCAACTATGATGGGCTGTAAAAGATAGACCTGCAGCTTTTACTCCTATGGAAGAAGGACACTGTTGTGTTCTGTCCGGTCAGGTTTTTTTAAATCAGAAATTTCACTGGCAGATTGCATCTGTCAGGTGGATTCTCCATAGTACAAAAAGGCTGGGGAGCTTTCCTTGTCATGCTTTGAAAGGAGGCCTGAATGTCCTTGGTCTGATAGAATTTAGAGTGTGTTTAATTTCCATGTCGCTGAAATAAAATAGTATTTGTTTTAGAGATTTTGTGAAATACTGTTGTTGTTTTCTGGGATGACCTTTAGAGGCTCTGTATTGCCGTGGCAGTATGTTGCTATGGGGATCACCTCACATGGGTGAGAGCACGAACTAGTACATAAAGATATAGTGGGTGCTTTATGCTGCACCTATTCAATGGTGCTGTACAATTGGAAAATGCTCCCAGAAATCTGGTAGGCTGACTCATAAACACAGAGGCAGAGTGTGCTTCAACTTACATGCCTTTTTTTCCTGTATTTTCCTGTATTGTTTGGTGAGGGTAACTTTTTTTTTAGTTACTTATTTTCAATGGTGCAATACACTTTGTTTTCTATTAGCAAATATAACTTGCAGCAAATTGAGGATCAGTCCTGGAGAGGTCAGGTTAAGCCAAGGGTTTAAGCTATACATATTTAGGATGTAATTAAGTAGTTCCCTCTTTTTTCCTTTTTTTTTGTCTTGTTTTTTATATTTTTACATCACCTGTAAGGTAAAAGTGTGCCAGTGTTTAATTCCTCCTGGAGAAATCCAATACAAATTCAGAAATACTTTGCTGTTGGACAGATGGCTGAAAGGAAATGATTAATCTACTAACCTTGGATTTAGGAGATATGGATTTGAGTCTCTGCTTGCTGCAGATTTTCCATGTGACACTGATGCGTAAATATCCTCGAATATGGTCACTATCCCCTGTGCTTGAGTTCACAGACTGCAAAATAGCATCACCTTGTCTCTCGGGGCAAGGTGAGAAGAATGAAGGCGCACGGCCTCAGCTGGGTAATCCTGGCTTCTTTACAAGGGAGGCTGCTAGCCCACAGCCACAGGGTAGGCAGAAGATGGCTGGGACAGTACCTGAATTGAGTGAGGAAGAGAAGGGGATGGCAAAATATTTTGTTACAGTTCTGGAGTGGTGTAGACGTGCTACAAACTGAGGCTATTGGATGCTGTGGGGATGGGTACCACCCAAGTGCCTGGCAAAGGCAAGGCTATTTTCAGGAATCTAGACCATAATTTGCAACTGCTCATGCTGACACAGATTTTTCTATAGTCTCATGTCTCAAGCACACTTCTGTTCTGCATGGACATAATTAGTGTCACTGACCATCTCCTGAGGGAGTGTCTGAACTGGAACTCAGCCATCCTGAAGACGCAATAAGAAAACTATCCAAGGAAACAGGGACATCCTCCTAATCATCCTACCTGATCTCTTTCTCCGTCGTCCTCATCTCCTCATCCTTTACACAGACCCAAGCATTTATTAGTTCCTCAACTATTATGAAGGATAGACCCATTATTTGCCACCCTACATGCAACATGAAGCACCCCACAGGTTGACTATAAGCACCATATCCCATCTTCCAAAACCACCATACAAGTCAAATGCACAAGTCCCATAGAAGGAGTCTTTGCATGTGGAATGTACTTGTTAAATAGGTGTGATGGTCCCTTTAGTGATTAATCTACAAGGAAGAATAGTTTGTGTTTGTTGTTAAAAACTCTGTCTTCAGAACATCCTAAAAAGTGGAGATGAGGGCACACAAACCCAGTGTTCCACACAGCTCCTCACACATCTTCCACAAAAGCACTCTCTCCCCTCCCCCTTCCAAAACAGGTCCTCTCTATGCCTTTTTGATGAAAAATCCATCATCAAAAGTATTTGGTTTTTTTAAGTGAATCCAGAAACCCAGTCTTCGAACTGCTGTCTTTTGCAATTTCCTGAGCCAACCCCACTTCTCTACACAATTCATCATTGCTTGCTTTGTGCTCTGTCTGCTCTACCCCCAAGAAACATTCAAAGACGTGGAGTACAGGCCTTAAAAGTACACAGGCCTGCACACGGCTGTCTCTACACATCCTGAGGCTGTATAGGCTGAATTCTCTGGGATTTGGAGCTTGGGGGAGGAATGCATCAGGCAGACATGTCACAGGCAGCGGACAGAAGAGGTATTGGCAGAGTTAAATGTAAAAGTTGTTGTGTTGGAGAGAAAAATCACAAACATTCCCCAGCAACTGGCATCATGGTCCAACTCCAAGAAGGGCTTCACATCTGGGAAGAAACTGCCTGCAGGTAATTGGGTTTGCTAGAGTTGCCTCTCTAATTAATAAGTGATTTGACTTGGAGATTGGAAATAATAGTTGAAATGATGGCATAAGCACAGGGGCACTGGGGCTGCTGCTGCTGTACTATTAAGAAAGGACTTTCCTGCACAATCTAATGACACTGTATGGCAGTTTGAGGAATGTGAAGTTGTTTGCCCAGGAGACCAACAATGTGATAATATTGGCATATAACCTTCTAGTATTTGAGTAATTAGTTGCTTAGCTACTTTGGATAGGTCATTATTTTGCAAACTGGAAACATTTGCAAGTGGTGATATTTTCCTCGGTATGGTGAAAGAGCTAAACCTATTCTGGCAGTGTACAACTCCTAGAAATATATATGCATAAATTGTTTCTAATGAGACCATCTGCCTTTTATAGCCCCTTTGGAACTAAATAGTACCCAAAGACCACTCTGTCTTTTAGATATCTGTGGTCAGAAAGGCTGCTCCTCGCAATAACAGTATGTAGTTTTTTGCAGATAGAGAAGCTTTTTGATTCCTACATTTCGAGACGTGTTTGTGTGTGCATGGGTGTGCCTGTGTGCATGATACTGGTTCTATTTGTAAAAGTTATTAGAAATCACTGTCCCAAATCTCTTAAGAGATAGCATCTGGTAACTCATCTGTTAAATTAGTATTTTCAAGGATAACAGAAAGTTCGATCTTTCGCATACAGGGCTGGGTGCAGTTTGACAAAGATTCTTCACCATGTCAGTATCTTCCTGTATTTGCAAATGAATGGCACTATTTTAAAGGAATACCCTCAATTTAAAATCACAGCTGAGTTGCTCAGACTGAACACCTCACTTTGAGGAGCTCACATATTGACACTGGTATAAGAACCGTGTGAGTTGCAGGGTACTGTGCACACACAGCTCCTGCTGAGCAAAACATGTTGAGGACACAGAGGCCCTCAGTACCCCTCAGGCTTCAAGCAGCTGTTGTCCTGGTGCTCCCATCAGGCCTAGGGAACGAGTTTCTTCTCTTACTTGTATTTATAACCTCACAGCAACTACTACAAAAATAATATGACAACCTGTAATTCAGCACTTGCTTCCTCCTTGCCTTCACAGGGCTACAGCAGAGCGAAAATAGTGAAGTCAGGTGCTTTTCTTCACGTCAAGTTTTCAGTCAAATCCCCTTTCAAATCCTTCTGTAGCAACCTAGAGCTTTAAAAAGCCTCCACTGACTGTTTGTTTGTTTGTTGCTTTACTCTTACACCACGTGGATGTATTGGCATTAGTCCGAGGCTTTGTAAAGCCATGCTCTGTGTGGTTTCTCTTTAAATACTCCCTGCAGTTTCTGTCTGAGACTTCAGGCATGTGCTGGAGGGACAGCCTGTCTCGGAGGGACGATCTGGACGGGCCAGGCCTTGTGCTCAGGGTCACGTCCCTTGGCAGCTCGTGAGGCCAGATGGAGTCCTGACCTCTGGCTCCAAGCTGACTGCATCTAGGCACACTGGGTGTACTGGGCACACTGGTGAGCGAGCAGTGATCACTTAGTGAAACACCTGATGAAGGACAAGGAGTCCTGGGCTTGCGAGCAGGGAGAGGAGGAGGCCGGGCACACAGGTGGTGAAGCAGGGACACCCAGGGACTGACTTGAGGCAGCTCCATAAACCTCTCCTCCCTGAGGAATCTCTCAGTGTGCAGCTCCAGGCCCTCCAGATCCCTCAGAAAACCCAGTATAGGCACAGCCTTTAGCCTATTTCTAGATTAGCTCCACTAAAAGCCATGGGTGCCCCTGGGACAGCGCACAGGAGGGTTTTTCAGGGCGTACCTGGTAGGTGACCAGCCCTGAGGCAGTCAGATGTTTCCATGATACTCTGTCTCGAATTAAATATTCTCTGCCAGGTCACGTTAATTAACATTCCATCTGTCATAACACAGCAGGGTAGTGAGCTGAGGTGGGGGGGAGGATAAACACTTTTCTATTCACTACCTGCTGTTAATTAGAAGAGAAATTAAATAATAAAAAATAATAAAAGAGAAAAAAGTCTGCACTCTTTTTAAGGGTTGGTGAATCAGTGCTTTGTGGAAACTCAGCTGCTTTGGTTAAATCCAAGGTCTCAACTATAGCCAAGATTAATCCAGAACTTTAGTCAATGAGTCTAGTGCATATTCTCATCTTAATTACAGCCTGACAGTAGCCATGCTACATACAGCTCAGGACAAATGCACATTCAGGAGGCTCAGGGTTGGAGGTTTTTTCAGTCATCATCTCAGATGTCTCCCTTTGAAATCTCACTTGCCCTATTTCCTCTCAGAGGAAAGTTTTGCTGGGAAGTTTGATAAAACTCCTTTGGTGTTTTTAGAGCTGCAGTGCTTTGAAATGTACCTGAACTTTCCTTTAGAGAACTTTTTCTTTTTTTCCCTTTCTTCTTTCTCATCTCAAACACACTCCACAATTGCTTGGCCTTGTTGTGTACCTGTCTGAGGTAGGCTAACTAGCATAATAAGAATATCGACAAGTTGGTGCCTTGTCCTATTTTTTTTTAGTGCAGAAAAATCCCGTTTTCTCACATCAAGTGTGCAGTAGTCAGCACAGGGTTTGCTATTTTAACTTACTTTAAAGAAAAGTATTTGTACACACCATTGCAAGGAATAATACAACACATGACAGTTCTTATAAGGTAGACGGCTCTGCACCAAGCGTGTCCACCACAGCCAGTTGTGAGCAAGCATTGGTGTGATCCTGCCTCATGCAGGCACACTCACATCAAGCTAACCAGTCTCAGTTAGCTTGACAGCTGCTGAAGCTTTGCTCTTTGTCAGGGCTGGTTTTGTAGCTTTGCTGCTACATCTGCATCCACAGCAGAAGCACTTTGCCAGTACAGAACAGTGGTATTCCCCCACCTACAAAGCACCCTGATGCAGGCACTGTGTGACTTAGCTCTAGAGAACAGCTCTGACAAAGAGCTTGGTCCCTGATAGTCTTTGTTCCTGAGATAATGGGATTTCCAAGATATGGGGCTTGGGGAGAGAGTTTACTTGTCTTTTGAATACAATGGCTGGACTTGGTTTTGGTATTGTTTCCAGTGAAACACACTTTAAAGCAGAACTTTGTTTTCGTCTCAACAAGTTTGTTTGTTTGCAAATACAGAGCCTCTATCAGCAGGCCAGGTTTTCTGCAAATAAATGTCTTAGTGTGGTTAAAGGCCGTCCATACATAAAAGTTACCATCTGGTTTGTAAACCACAGCTCAGGGATCAGAGGGGGACTTCCCTTGCAGCTTTTGTCAGAGCTCCAAGATGCTTTTCTCTGGACTAGGTCACAGCTCTGAGCTGTAGTAACATCGTTACACATCTCTGTGCACTCCAACAGGAATGAGCAAAAGTTCACATCTTAGTCAACAAATGAAAGCAGCCCTTACAGTAAATCAACATGAGCAAATGGCTTCTGTTGCATTGAGAATGGTGTGGCAAACGTCACTGTGATGGACATAAATTAAATGTTATGTGCATGGAAGGATGTTCAACCACAGACAGGAAAAATAAAAGTTCAAAAGAAAATGCATGATGTAGGCAGAGCAGGGCCCACAGAAGTGGATGGCCAGAGATGGAGAGCAGGTGAAGAGCAGGGATGGATCTGTGGGAAGTCCAAGAGCGTGCTGGGATTTGTCCCTTTCATGATAATTGTAATTTCCTTATTCAGTTCAGCGCAGGCTGTGTCTCACCTAAAAAAATCCATTGCGCAGGCTGGAAAGGTAAAAGACCTTTCCCCAAATCTTCGTTCGCGAAGATGGGCCATAAATTTCCTTATGTGACAGATCCCCTAGAGAAGAAGGGGAAGTGATAAGACAAATGCCTACATTTATTTCCATAGGTCTGGGTACTAAAGGGTGGAATCCAAACTGGCAGGGTAGTTACTGTCTTGTGGTATTTCACACAGGTAGGGACACCAGTAGGAATTTTTACTCCTTTCCATCTCCAACATGAGGTGGACTCACCAGAAAATACTTACAAGACTACGACTGATATCAGAGCTTGACAAAGTGGTTACGGTTTAGAAAGCATGTCTCTGTGCTGCCGAGTACCTTGTGAATTATCAACCTGAGAGTTTGGGAGGGAGAGATGTACACCAATGGCCTTCACTAAGGTTGGTTCTGAACATACACCACTGGCCCACCACTCCACCTGCAAGAAAGCACTGTGTGTGTCCTTGGCTGGTCAGTCTCACACCAAGGAACTGAACACTGACAGGTGAATTCTGGTCACTGGACAGGGCAAGATCCTAAAACACTGAACTGTCTTCAACACCTCTTCTAGCAAGACCCCTATTTCAGGCAGCAAAAGAAGCAAAGTGTTTTTACACAGAGTGCACATACAGAGCTCAGCTCTATTTGTCAGCTGATTGTGGCTTTCTTAAACAATGCAATCACAGTCCCACTAACAGCATTAATGGGAAAATGTTCTTGCAATAGGGTTCCTGAAGGTTAACTCCTGACTCGTAAACTTCCATCTTCTACCCAGCCGTGTGTCAGATGTGCTAGGGTTGGGGGTCTGTGTGTATCTGTACACAGGAACAGGGTTTTCCTTTAGCTTTTCTGCCTCAAGTACCCCCCTGCAGACATGAAGAACGCAATTGGAAGCCGAAGTCATGAGGGGAAGTGTCTCCACCCCCACCTGCCAGTGCAGACAACGCTCACAGATTTCTAGAAATAGCAAGACCTCCAATAAGCCCTGGTGTTAAAATGTTGTATTTTGTGTTACAATGTTACAAAATGCTACAATAGTGTTAAAAGGTTACCACCAGGATTGACCGGAACCTCTCTGTGTTCCCTTCCTGCCTTTTCTTCCTGGTCTTCAGTTTCAGCTCTATCTCTTTAGTGCTGCTCCAGCCCTTTCTGATTTTATTTTATCCTCTTTGCACAAAGACGCTTTTCTTTTAGGATTTGTCCCTGTTCCCTAAACTATTTTTATCAGTTCCACCTCAGTCTCTTTCCCCTCTGATTCACTGCTGGGAATCCTCCCTTGGATCATTCCTCCTTCCCTCATCCCCACAGCATCACTCCTCCTCTGCTAGAGGTCAGAGCAGGAATCACTTCTCGATTCCTGGCTATAAAAAGAGTGATATCTTGGAAATCTGGTGCCTGAGGGTGGATCAGCGATTGCTCCTTCCAAAAGGGGAGCAAACAGGCTTTTGTGCCTTTTGCAGGGGTTAGCCAAAGTGCCCATCACTTCGTGATGTGAGGTTTGAACCCTTAAGGGAGATATGTCCTTACTGGTTCTGCTTGGTCCCTCTGCATTGCCCTGTGGATGCTCAGTATCTGTCAGAAGGGACTGGGCACTGGGTGGGAGCTTTTGGCCCCTACGTGGTCAGAAACAGGCTACCAGCTTCTCCCTAGAGATGACCACCTTCAAACTCCGTTTCTTACTGATGCCTCCCACCATTGCTCCTGCAGAAAGTTGTTCTCCTTGTCCTGTTAATAAATTTTTAAAGGCAATAAATCTTCGCTTCTTTTATAATTCATTTTCATCTGACCAGATTCCGGGTGGGTGTTTAGTTTCCCACGTTCTCCTAGGACTTTGTGGATGGCAAGGAGCCTGTAAACCACATCATTTGAAAACAGGGGTGCTCACAGACCTGCTCTCAGCCCCCCGACTGCCTGGGAACTGCTCCTTTGGCTCTCTCTGGCTGCCTGTCAGCAGAGGCGCTCAGTGAAGCTGTGTCTTTAAGAGCTGCATGCCCTCCCAATGCCATGCCTTTGAGGTTGTGCTCTCCCTCCCTCAAACCTTAGATTCCCTCTCTGCAGGATGTCAGCTGTCCTGCTTGTCTCCTCCCTTCAGTGGGGTGGCTTCCTCTGCTCTTGCTGTGATAAGAGTTTGTTTTCTTCTCCAACATACCCTGGGCTAATACCCCTCTCTGCATTTTTCTGCTTTGATACCTGCATTTATGTTCTGATTTCTTTCTCTCTCCTGGGGCCATACTGCTTTTCTTTCTCACCCAAAGCAGCTCTGCTGTAAAGACAGGTATAACTAATAACACTGGGCTTTGTCAATGAAGCAGAGTTCAATTTACCCTTTGCAGAGATTGTACAGGCAAGAAACATCGGGCTAAGATTTATGTGGAACTGTTTGTCTAAATGGGTTTCCTACTTCCGTACTTCCATGGAACGAGGAAGCTGCCAACATCTGCTCTGTGCCTGATAGCACTTCCGATTCCACCAGTGGAAAATTTCCCAAGAGGCAGGAGCAGGTAGTTTCCCAGGCTGGTGGGGTTTTTGCATCAGGGGCTCTGTTTCTTTCCACCAGAGAGATGAATAGGTGCAGGGTGAAGGTTTGCTCTGCAACTCCTGGCTGTGCACAGTCTACATGAGCAGTGGAAATCCTTTTCTCCAGGCAGCTCATACATCACTTGGCCTGTGAAGGAAAGGGGAGACACACAGCTTGAGGTCAGCCCTATCACAGGCTGCCCACACTGGGCACGAGAGCAGAGGGGCTCTTGCTTTGCTCAGACACCACGTACTTCAGTACTCCCCGTCCTCTCCAGAGAGAAAAAACCCTGTTATTTCCATTGCTGACGTTGTGCAGGGCTGTGAGATCTGATGCTTCTCTTGCCCAGACTGTGGCAGTCCTGTCTCCTGTGGGACAACATGTGGCTACTGGAGAACAAGCAGCATGTCCAGAGCAAGCTGCATGCTACGAGGTGCTCCCTGGGTTTGGTGTTGAAGGAAGACTCCAGTGAGCCACAGACCCACAGAAACTCTTTTACACCCAGGCTTCAACCAGAGAAATTTGGTTTTCTGCCTGAAAGTTACGTGGTTTATGGTTTTTGGAATGTATTCTAAAGCTCTTATGTGTCACATGTAGCCCCCTGCACTGCTGTGCAAGCATCCCGGGATTTTACTGTGCAGATACTCCTGCCTTCAGATGGAAGGGGATGTTGAAACTAATGAAAAATAGGCTGACTTTTTACTAACCCTGTAACAAAATAAATTGAGGGGAATGTGTTAACTTTTGTTTTATTTAACTTTGCCAACTTTCAAGTCAGCTCTCAAGCACCCAGAAGGTTTTAGAAAATGTTTAATCTAACTCAGACAATTTCCTGAACTCCCTAACTGGACCACCCCATTTTCTGAAACACTGCCAAAAGGCCTTAGTTACTCACAGGCTCCGGCGTGCTGCTCTTTCACAACTTCTTGCTGTCCTCTCACCCCACTCTCGAGCCGTTGCGTGTGCCTTAATATAGCCCAGAAAGAGGAACCTCCCAGACCTCACTGCCAGTGCCTGATGAAGCAAGCACTGCCGATAGCGGTGATGTGCCTGGTGAACGACTGTCCCAGTGTGCTGAAAGGCTGTGCGCTCTGTGAGCATCAACACCCCGCCTCCCTGCTCCTGGTGTGCCTTGCCCACCCTCCCAGCTCCCCCTGCCTGTGGCATGAGCCTCTGAGCTCAGGGCCTGTCCCTAGGCAGCCCAAGGACACTCCCTTTGTGGCCGTGCAGGACGTTGAAGTCTTTTTTCCCCCTGGCTCGCGTGCTGGGTGTGCTGTTCTGATGCCTCTGATGCCCCAACCGGCAGCCACTGCCTGTGCTTGCCAAAAACAAACAGGGGCTATTTCTCAGGAACACAGGATAGAGATGATGGTGAGCATCACCTCTCTTCTCTCACCTCCCTCTCCGCTCCACGCTGAGTCTATACAGCTGTATAAGTAAGGGCACACACAGCACATGAGGATGCTGTGCTGATGCCAGAGCCTTCAAAGATGCAGGTTTCAGGCCTTAAAAATTATTTATTTCTCCAGCAGAGCCAGAGCACAGCACAGTTTTAACAGAGCTGCAGCAAACTGGGGTTTTAGTCACTCTCTCACTGAGAGATGCTTGCTGTTTGGGGACTTATCATCATGTTATAAAAGTTGCCTCCTGAAACTTAGTTTCCTGCTTTTCTCCTGTGCTTTCCTCTGTTGTCCACCCACACTGCTGGCTCCAAATAAGGGCAGTGAGCTCCCTAGAGCTCTCCACCACCTACTCATCACCCTGCTGTCCTTCCTCCCCTGCCTACTTGCCCTGTCCCCTCCTGGTCACAGAGGAAGCAGGATGACATGACAAACTGGCTCAGCTTTTCCAGGGATTTCTGGAGCAATTTGTTCTCTCTCCCTGGACCTGGACCTGATTGACTCATCTTTAGGATTTTTACTGGAAGAGATGTTTTTCATCCACAAACCCAAATGATATAAAAAGCTGGGGGGAAGAGGATAAAGAGAGCAGTAAGAAAAGTGATGAATTAAGCTGCTAGGGTCTGCAGCTTCTTGCTGACTGAAACTGTCACAGAACTCATCATAAGCCATCTGAAGGGCCGGGGTCAGAGCTACCCTGGCAGCACAGCCCTGCCGTGGGATGCTCAGTCCCAGCATGTGCAGGAAGCGGGTGGTGTTCCCAGCTCCCCAGGCAGGGCTGGGGGAAGTGATGAAACCTCCGGAGTGCAGGTCTCTCCTCCCCTCTCCCACGGGAAGCAGCTTTGCTGCAGCGGGGCACTGCTGATGGGGAACAGCAATTTTGTCAAGGCAAAATATTGCCAAGGGCAAGGGCTTTCCTGGAGCCAGAGCCCCCTGAGACTGGCAGGCTTGGGTTTCACATGCTCAAGAGCGATGGCTTTGCTTGGGTCTGATAGGTGACATGCAGCTCTTAGGAGGTTAAACCTCCTGCTTCTGCTCACTGGAAGTCTCTGCTCTGATCATGATGGCATGCAGGGTCTTCCACAGCTTCAGAGTCAAGGAGTTATTGCTCAGATATAATTTCCCTATCCTTCACAGAATTATTGCAGCAGGGAGAGGATTAACAGGTATGCAAATCACAGTGGAGGTGGGGGGAGAGCTAAGCTAAAAAATTAATAAATGCCAAGGTGGTATTGCTGTTCAAGCTCTCCAGTGCCTTTTTAGGGAAACTAAAGTGTTTGCAGGGTGGCTGCAAGCCTGATGGGAAGTGGGAGCCAACCTTCCCCCTACTGGCTCCTGCTCTGGGTCGGGTAATAGGATCTCCTGCACAGCTGGGGTTAGGACCAAGCAGCCAGCACCCCGTGCACACACAGACACACACACACACACACTGTGTAGAACTTCAGTGTGTCCCCCCTCAGATGTTCAGGGCTGCTGCATACGGAGGAGGGGAGGTGGCAAAAGATGGCAGGAGCACAGCAAAAGCTCCCTGTTAAGCCAAGTGAGCGAGTAAAGGGACTCACCAGAGCGTCTGTCTCTGCTGGGACCAACTGTGGTCCCTGACACACTGGGCTGCGTTGAGACCTCATGTCATCCCGCAGCCACACTGCACGCCTGCTCCTGCCGTCTGGCTGTCATCTGTCGGTGGCCAGCGCCAGGCAGCAACTCGGGGTGAGCAGGCAGCAGAGTCCCTCCTTCACTCTGGGCACCCCCCCCCAGTCTCCCTGACCCAGCTCCCTTCCCGGGTCTGATTTAAACGGGAGGCAGCACATCTGCACCCCCACCTCGCCTACCCCAAGGGAGTTATGCACTGTGGGGGAGTGGCTACTGGCAAGCCAAAGTGATTTGAATAAGTGCCCTTAGTGCCCGATCTCCATCTCTAAATAAGTCTGCTTTAAATTACACTGATTTATGATTCATGTCTTTTTATTTGATCAGTCAGCGGTGCTGCAAAACCTTCAGGCGCTTAAGGTGTTTCTAATCTCCCCATCCTGCTGGATGGAGGCACCGCTTGCAAAAGGCTTGTTTTTAACCCCTGAGTCCACCGGCCACTCAGACAGGACCGGACGGAAGCCCGTCTCCTTTCCTCTAACCGAGGCTGTCTCTTTTCCTGGCTCTTGCACATCATGGTGCCCGGTGTGATCACAGCATAGATTATCCAGCATCTCTGGGGTCTCCTGCTGTCACGCCAGGACACCGAGGTGAGGATACTTTGGATACTTTGGACGCTGGTTGTGACAGTACACATCTCTGGGAGTTTACATTTTAATGTTTGTACCAGGAAATCGGCTCTCTCAGTGTCATGGGGTTAGACAAATACCTGATAAAGAAATAAACCTGTCAAATACATTTACTTTACAAAAAGACCAAGCCCTGCAGAAGTCTCTGTTGTGTGTTTTAAAAAATGCCCCACGCCTTCACAAACATTCTGCCTGGGATACTGCATTCCTCCGTGCTGGGGAGCCACCAGCAGCAGAAGAGGGACTGTCCTTGGGGTTGTTTTGCTGTGATTTGGCACCAGCTGCCGAGCAGACCCACTCTGCTCCTCCTCCTCCACATCCTCATCCTCATTCTCCTCCTCCAGTGCTGGCTGGGTGAAGGATGGGGCTGACTCACCTTGTTCTGCCTCTAAAGCAAAGCCGAGGGCCCCATAGCACCGAGAGTTACTGCAGGTGAAGTTTAAGCAAACACTGAGCAGGAAAGACTGTAGCATTGTAAGAAACTTGTGGGACGTTTGAAGTCCTGGAAAGTCAAACGTGGGCTGAGCATGAGGCTGCACTTTTTAAAGTGATCTGCAGCTGTAGAAATAAGCCTGGGAAGGGGCTTTCTGGGTTTCTCCAACCTGCACAGCTCATGCCATGTTTTCCTGCTGTGCTCACAAGATAGCCCCAGCCTGAGTGCTTGGGCGGCAGTGGGTTCTTTCCCTCCTGACATCAGTTGTTTACTATTAAATAACCTTGAAGACTGAGACGCTACTTTGTGTCCGCAGAGCCCTGCGCTGCTCTGAGCCGCTGGTTTCTCCGGAATAACACACCCTCCCTTCTCTAATGTTTCCCAACAGACAGAGCTGCTGCTTCCCGCTACCCGGGGCCTTGATTCCCAGACTTACAAAACACCTTTTTGCCGCAGCATATTTGCATCTCTTTGTTGACTTTGCTAATCAAGCTCACTCCTGAGCTTTTGAAAACAGTAGTACTCAAAGGCACTCTGGCTCTTCGGGCATGGCAGCCATTTCAGGAGAGGTAACCCCTTGGGGACCAGGCACTCTTTTGTCACTAGACTATTAAGGGCTGTGTTGAGAGCACCGGCTGGTGGATGGGCAGAGCATCCAGATTCCAGAGGCACAGGCTCACCCATCTTTCTGAGCCCAGGTAATGCCACACTGCCACCAAAAGGGGCAATGCTTCTTTGACTGTCCCTGACCCCTTGCCCTGATCCCAGGCCCGGGCAGCACTCTCTCCTACGCTTGCAGGGGGCTGGGGTGATCTCCCACCCTGTACCCCCCAACCCTGAGGGTCTTCTGGCTCTGGCTTCTTCTGGTTTAATGAGAGCAACCAGCCCATGTGGGGACATTCCCAGAGGGGTCCACCCCACCCAGCATCAGTAATTCCTGAAACAGGCAGTGCTCTATCGTGTAGCTGTTGCAATCACTGCCCTGTTCTGAGCTGGCCCTGCAGGGAGGTGTCCCAAATCCCCAGGTGCTCACAGCAGCCAGTGGGTAGCATAGGTAGGGTCCCTGGGCTGGGGAAGCCAAGGGACAAAGCTACCCTTGTGACATGGGGCTAGGGGACAGAAGGATGAACTCCACTCTGCACCCAGCTCCATCCTTTGCTTAACTCTGCCCGTGGGTTGGCCCAACGCAGAAAGGAGAATTATTTTTGTGTAGACTGGCATGTCACAAAGATACCTGTATTTACCTTAAGATGTCATGGAGTGGGGAGATAAGATACCCAGCTTCAAACTATTTGTTTCGGTTCCCTCAGTGCTTTGTGCCACCAGTTCCAGCAAGGGAGCCCGAGACTGGCCCCACTGAGTGGTCAGACACCAAACGCCCATTAGATTCCTGTGGGGGTGGAGGAACTTCTCCTAAACACACCAGACCACTGACACAACACGGAGCAGTGGCAGCCCAGGTGTCCCCACTCCCAGTGCTGGGCTCTGTGATTAACAGCAGTGGTTTGAGAGCAGCCAGGCCAGGCTGTCAGAGAAGAGTCCCTTCGGCACATGTTGGCTCCAGCGCTGAATTTGCATACTGTATTTGCCAAGGGTTATTAGTGTTGATCAGCTGTTAAATAATCTGCCCTTTTCATTTCAGGAGGCCTGTCAGGACTTGCCTTCACATAGGCTCTACTTAAACAGGAGTTTTATGGCATATTGGAAAAGGGTTTTCATTAGGTAGCCTTTTCCTTGAAATTTCGACAGCTACAAATACTAAACACTGTCTCTGACATCATGAGTGTCTGCCACATGTGTTGCCTAACCCTCTACATCTTCAGTGTGTGGAAAAGGCTGCAGCCACAGAGCAGTGGAAATCAGGCTACAGTCCCACTGACACCCTTCATTGTGCCAGGGAAAGACCTGAGCAAGGAGAAGAAGATAAAGACAGATCCCAAATCAGAAAATGAAATTATCCCCTGATGGAAAAGGGCACTGTGAGGTTGCTGTTAGAAGTTTTAAAAACAGCTTCACCCTGCTCTGCACTTGTAGGGATACAGTCTTTGGGGTGACTTATGGTTGCATTTCTCCACCCTTGTTTTTAGCTGTGTCTCCTCAGGGCCACACAACCTTTTCAATTAGCCAGAAACAGGAGCTCCAGAGCCTGTGGAGGCTGGAAGCACGGGCCAGTGGTTCAAAGGGAGTGGCTTGTGACTCACAAGGAAACAGCAGGATGGGGTAAGAACCACATTTGGCCTTGTGGTCAGGCAACACCATCAAGGTCCTCCGGAAAGTCAAGTTCAGGAAAAGACCTAACTTGAGGACTGAGGGGAACTGCAATAACCAGCTGGTTCCAACACCTGTAATTATGCCCAGTGCCCTACAAATTGTTAGAAGATCTAGAAAGAAAATGTGGTAGTAGGGATCTGAAGAGGGGTTTGCTATGAATGCTGGCTGGTCTTTAACAGCCCAATAGAAAAAAGTTGTGCTGATTTGCGGCCAAAGGACCTTCGCTGTTACCAGCAAGTGAACTAAAACACCTGCCTGTTGGATGGCCCCACATCTCCCATTCCTCCCACCTGTGGATTTTGAGTGGCTGTTGAATGCCAAGGGCTTTTCCACCACGGTTTCTTCAGCACAGGGGGAAGGAACCCACTGTGCCAGGGGAGGATGCTGCTCACTGCCCACCCGTCATGCTGGGGGCCAGGGCACTGCCCTCCTCCTTCCCAGCCACAGCTGGTGTCCAGGCAGTACCTGTGGGAAGTGCCTGCTGGCAGAGAAAAGGGGGAATGGGGGGATCCCTATGGAGCTGAGATGGCCGTGTTTTCCTCAGCCATGCTGAGTAAGATGAGAGGGTGGCAGCAGGTATCACACCAAGCTCAGTCTTCACTTTCTCTCTCACCACTCCTCTGGGGCAAAGAAACAAAAGCAACCATGAAAACCAAACAATTTGGCTGTAACGAACCATAAAACACGGGATCATCTCCTCGCCTCTGGCTCACCTCGCTGGTACAGTGACTTGGTTGTGCCTTGCTGGTACTGCCTGTGTTACGGTCATCAGGTGACAAAGCCAGCATTTAGAATTGATTAATTGATTCATACATTAAATAGGTATTTGTGCTCAATTATTGACAGGTTTGCTAATGGATTACTATTTAAACAATTGTGATATTTTAAATTACATGCTATTTTATAGATGCACATTTACTTAAAAAAAGAGCACCCCTTGCATCTATTAACATACTAAAAAGAAAATAAAACATTCAGGCTGTTATAATGCACAATGTGGCATTACTCTGGGTGCTTCCTAAGCTAGGGAAATCTTATTTGTTTAATAATAAGTTACCATGAATATGCAAATCTGCATCAGTGCAGTACCTCACTGCTGTCACTATTAATGAGTTGCAAATTAATGTGACAACAAAAGGAAAATCTATTTAGTGACAGATTTGTGGTTCATACCTGGCTCAAGAGAGCAACCATCTACAGTCACGTCAGTCTGCTGGATGATATGTGCACATGGTGTGGACAAGGTTTGCTCCAGGACTGGCAAACCAGAAACAAGCAATGTGCTGCCTTCACCCCAAGGGCAGAAGGCAGTGTTGCTTCTAATGATCCATCACACTCAACCCACAGGAAAATAGTCCCCTCACTCTGCAATCACGGCAAACCCATGAAAAGCACACTAAGGGGTGAAATGCAGAACTAGCAAGGCTGATGTGGGCGGACATCATGGTGCAGATAGAATTTCATCTGCTTCAGATCTGTTTGGGGATTTTGCCCCTGATGTCACTTCAAGCTCAGGAAGTTATACTTGTTGGATTCCAGGCACTTTCTTCTCCTACTCCTCCTTCTAGCAGAAATGCAATGGTGAATGAGCATATTAAGAAAACATCTAATACGTATCTTCACAATTATGGTATTCAACTCTTCTGTCTTGTGTAGTGGTGCCAAGACCTCTCCTACAAACACTGGACTCATACTGAAACTAATATAAGATCTTCTACAAACAATTTTCAGTAGACAATATACTATTTTTCCTGTTACTTTGCATCTGTGCAAGTTTAAAGTAGTAATGTGTGCCTTTTTCCTGTGTGAACTAAAGAAATTATGCTGAATGTTTACCAGCAGCCCCACAGAGCCTGGGAATGGCAGCTGCCTGCACTTACCATTCCCTGACACCTTGTTCATATTAATGCACAAATGATGGGCCTCATCTATAGTTTTATTATTTCACCCAGAAATGAAGGGAGGAGTCAGCTTCAAATTATTTTATTCATGGAGTGAGCTTGGCCCCTGGGAGCAGTTTTTAAAACAATTTCCATTCTGCTCCTGTGATCCTGCAAACCAGAATCATAGAATCATTAAGGTTGGAAAAGATTGTTAAGATCATTAAGTCCAACTGTTAACCTAGCACTGAAAAGTCCACCACGAAGCCATGTGCCTAAGTCACATCTTCACATCTTTTTGAACACTTCCTCTGGCCCTTTCTTGTCACACTGTATCAGTCTTTAGCACAAGACTCCAGCTATGACTCCAGAGTAAAGAAATGAGAGAAGTGGCTGAAGGGACAAATAACCCGAAGGGGAAACTCGCAGGGCTGACCCCACTCTGCAGAACCCAGTCCTCTTGGGTAAGGCAAAGGAGGAGTTTAATACTTTGTGTACTCAGTAGCATCGTTTATCTCAGGGGAAACCTCCCAGCACTAACCATGCCAGGGCTTCCCCTTGTACCCCCCCAAGGCAGCCAGCCTGGAGCTGGGTATTTCCTGGGATTTCCCAGCTAGCAACAAGTAAAACTTTTGCAAAGGAACCTCCCTTCAGTGAGACTCATCTGCCTGCTCTAGCTGGAGATGGGATTTTTCCCTACAGCCCCAGTGGTCCTCCCAACACCTCCACGGGGCAGCACAAGCTCACAGCCAGACAAATCCAAGTGATAAGCACGGGAAATTCAAGGTAACACCTTGGCTTTGGCTCCAACAGCATCAACACTGCACTTCCACCCTGCAGAAGGCAAGAAACAGGATCAGCAGGGTTTTACCATCCCCAAAGGCTGCGTTTCTGTTTCCTTATTTTTTATTAACCTGGAGCAATGCCAGTAGTGCGAAGCAAGCATCCATGGCCCAAGGAGGATGCACAGGAAAGTGCTTTAAAGGAGAGCAGCATGATTTCAGAAACTGAAACGCTGAACACAGCCCCCTCCCAGCCCTACCCAACCATGCTGGTTGGAGCTAGCCCAGTCCTGGCTTTCCACTGTGCAGGATCTAGACAATCCCAGTGCTGGCAAGGCAGCCAGCATTCCAGCTTCCCTGCCTACACTTCCTGTCACCGAGTTCAGTCCCTGCCAGCATGCTACCACCTCTCCTCTCCCCAAGGCAACTATCCCCTGGGCTTGCCTACTGCAAAACTGCTCCTACTGCATCCTGCATCTCCTGTGACAGTCTCTCCCAAACCACCCAGCACAGCGTCAGCCAAGCCAGCCTCATGCATCCAGCAGCGTGGGATGCTGCCCTCCTGCTTCGCTGAACCCTCCATGCTCCCTCCAGCACCCTCACACAGCAAATCTTTTTTTAAAAAGTGCATCCTAAAAGATGAAACGGTTACAGTTATGTCAAGGGACAGCACTGGGATCAGGTGTTCTCCGCCACAACCCTATTTTTAGAGCGCAGACAGCCCCGGGGCAGGCACACACTTGCATTACAACAGCACGAGGCTGTTACTGTATCTGAGCACGGATGCAAGCACCAGCATGGAGAAGGCCCAACTGTACTCGGTGGAGATAGTGGAAAGCTGACTAAGCAGAGATGCTTGGGGAGCACGTGCTCAGGATTATTTGAGGAGGAGCTGGGCAAAAGAGGAAGCCATGTCAATCCTCTGTTTGCCTGAGGGGCTCAGAGAGGTGTTTGCCACGCACCCCTGGAAGTAGCACGAAGCTGATTTATACTCAGCTCAAGCCATCCAAGCATTACATAGCTGACCAGATAAAAGGAGTCTGTAACAATTGCTTTTAGTGTTCTCCCTTGCCTTAATTTTCTGGCTCACCTCTTCTTTCTGGGAAAATCAGGGGGTAAAAGCAGCCAGCAACAGGGAGTAGAGATGTCTGTGTTTCCATACTCCCAGTGTGCTCATATAACCCCTGCAGGAGGGATCACCATCCTCATTATCCAAAGTCTGAAGCAAGACGTTGGTAGTTGTGTAAGGACTGAAAATTCCCTGTCCTGTGCAGAAATGGAACTTCAGCTGCCAGCAGCAGACAGATTTTGGACCCCTCTCTCACCTCTTAGCTTGGCTACAAAACCACCTTACCCACAGAAACAGCCCCACTGTAAGACACACAGGAAAAATGTTTGGCAAAAGACTCTATGGCAACACATCATGAGAAGCACCAGCTCTGAATCTCTCCCTCCACTGCACCTTCAGAAATGAGGCATCATTCTCCCAGACCTTGAGGACAGTGGAGAAACTTTTTCCCAGATGCTTTTCTCAAGATTAACCAGGTGCTCTGGTCGAGACCCTTCTGGTGTGGGTCCTGGCCCTTATCAGAAGAGCAGCACGATTTAAACACCTCAGAGGTAACTGGCTATCACAAGACATACTACTGATAAAAACAGCCCCAAAGTAAAACTCAGGAGTTTGGGTTCACAGCAAGAACTTCTTTCCACAAGGGGAAGGGCAAACACAGATCCCAAAGAGAGGGTCTGCCCAAGCCCAGGGTGCCCAGACTCTCAGATGCGAGTTCCTGAGCTGTGCAAAAGTGACATTTGGGTCACTGTCCCTTTAGATCCCCCTAAAGTGTGCTCACAGCTTTAATGCTCCACATCAAAACTAAAGCATTTCCCCTGGTACTGTTCTCCTCCCCTCTGCAGACTCCAGTGGAAGGAGAACTCAGCCAATTCAAATTAATGCAATAACAAAGGAGGGAAAATAATTGAACATACTCAGAATTCTTTAACTAAAAGGTGATGCAGAAAGCATTGTGAACACCATTTTTAAAATTCTGTCCCACCGAGTGTGCCTGCCTGATGTTTTCTTGCAACTTTGAATTTAGAAAGCTGAAACAGATTCTATCTCAGATTTCATCAGCACCACACCAGCACCTGTGCCAGCCCTGTTCCACTTTGGAAACTACTCCCAGAGCCTCTTTTCATAAACGTTAATGAGGCAAAGCTCATGTCACAGCCAGGCATAGAATTAACGGGAATAACTTTAGCCTCTTCATTTCTCAACAGTTTTATTGCCTTTAAGAAAATTTTTGTAAAATATAAATACAAAGGCAGAAGATTTACTTACAAAGTTAAAACACAGATCTCAAACATAAACACACAATTCAGAAAATTTAGTTTATGTACAGTTTCAAGCAACTTCAACATATGTTAGTTTTTCAATATTTTACAAGGTACAGAAAAAATAGTTCAAAGTCTTCTTTAAATAAAGAGCATAAAATGTTTAAACATATATAAACAATCCGGTTTGATGTGTGAAAACTAAATTTCACAGCTTTTAAATTAGGATATAAAAGTTCTTACAATTAGTTGATGCGTATGGATATGGTTTAATTTATATTTAAAACTATTGAATTATATTCAATAGTGCTTACCTGGCCAAAGCAGGTAATTCTGTAAACAAAAAAAACCAAAAATAATATAACCAAGTGCCTTACCAAATTCTATCTCCCAAACAAGCCACACGACTTTGATCACATCACCTAGAAAAAGTATGTTCTGTGTAATCAGTGCTTTGTATGAAACAAAGTCAATGTGTGGGTGTGTTCTTTAAAAAAAAAGTGTGTTCCGAGTAATAACAAACTTATCCCAAAGCCTGTGTGCATTTAAAGAAACATTATATAACAATTTTGTAAAAACTGATTGAAGTTAAAAAAAAATTCTTCCAAAATCCATCCAACTGGAATTCAGATCTCTTATATAAAGGAAAAGATATTTTCATATTTAATAGTGTCCTTTCTTTACAGAAACAATTTAATTTGAACACATATACATAATAAAGAAGTAGCTGTATAGAGCACTGTACATTAAATGGCCTGATGGTTCACCAGAGGATGTCAAAGGGAGGGTCCTCGTGCGGATGCAACCAGTGAAGCGAGGAGCCGAGCAAAGTCTTGAGTTCGCTTGTGAACTCCACCAAGTCCAACAGCTCTTTGCTCTCTGGGTTAAACGCTTCAAGGTCCGTAGCACAAGAGAACAACTGGCTGAGGGAAGTCTGTTTGTAAAACTCTGCCTCCGTGATGGTGACGACCTCCAGATTGGGGAAGTTGCAGCGGAAGATGCGAGACGACATTTTTAGCCTCTTCACCACGTCCGAGAGCAAAAGCCAGTTTCGTGGTCTGTGGAAGCGAAGGAGAAAGAGGCTCCAATAACTGACATTAAGTCATGGGCTTCTTGACTTGTCACTGTGTCACTGTGTGACAAACCCTCTCTGACCACACCCTCGTCAACAACCTCTCTGACATCAAGGCTGTGGCCCGATATAACAGATGTGCAGGAGTGTATGTATTTATTTGGAGTCCTGCTGCCCACAGCTTTGAGGAAGGAGAGGTCCAGGCATGCAAGGGCACTGGAGCATATAAAACCTGGGCTTATGAGTGCACATGTGGGCCAGCAGCCATCCCAACAGCTGCTCGTACAGCTGGTTCACCTGGCTGAGCCCAACCCCCATTTAGCAAGTTAGGAGATGGCTTATAGTTATAACCACAAAATTCAGCATCTCTGACTTCCAGAGATGCTGATATTAAACAGAAGTAAACAGTGAGTTGGTTTTTTTTCGCAGGTATTTTAAATTTAATCTTGTCCACTTCAGGGAACTTAAGTTACATCCATCACCCAAATCATAAAAAACACGGTAAAACCTGCACTCCTTCATGATCAATATTTAAAACTATTTTTCTCACAGCTGTCATCAAAATTGGTGCAAATGGTAAACAGTAGCTGTTTACAAAGCTAATTTATATCTTGAACATAATAGATAATACAACTCTCCAGGTCTTTGCTTATTATTAAACATCATAGAACCTTCTCCAAGATGCTTATTTGTTTGTTCCAATTCAGAGCTTTAAACCAGTTTTGCTACATAGTCTAGAAAAGCAGTAATGGTGTCATTTTGTCATCCGCAAAAGCGTGTCCACTCAGCAGAACAGAAAAGCCCATAAAATACAATTAACAATACCTTACAAACACAATATCCAAAATTAAGTGCTAGAAGCACTGGTATTTTGGGATGTTTTAACAAGGTGCTGTCTGGGATGAGGGAAGGAATCTTGTGTTTAAACGTCACTCGTTCCGCTTGAGAGTATGGCATTCAAAACTCAGCCCTGACAAATCAGCCTTTCCCCCTCTCACCTCCCATTGGTTTATTTCCCAAAAACCCCAGCAATCACAGCATTGATCTTTCATTCACACTGCATAAATGCAAATGCTTTTCCCCACAGACACAAACTGCCACCAGCCCAAGCTGATCACCTCAGCTGTTTTTACCCCGAAACCTGCATTTGTTCTTACCCCTGAGAGAGACACACTTGAATGTTGTAACACGGCAAGGGAGGCTCATCTGAAAATTCAAATTCAAACACATCGCTAAAGCCATCTTCATCTTCATCACCTGGGCCAGGAGGATTTGCCAAGATGTCAAATCCGGATTCATCTTTCGGATCTGAATAAAATTGAATAAAAGGTGCCAAGTCAGCATTGAAAAGACTGTTGCAGGCCTTGCTTTTTCTTCCAATAACGTGATCTGTAAATAAAATCAGTTTGCTTCCTTCCTAGCTTCCTCCACCATGAAAACTAAACAGCCCCCACCCCCACGTGCCGCATGTTTTTAAAGTCTCCGCATACAAAGAAATAAAGGGCAACATTTGCTCACCGCACACAGAGCTGCCATAGAAATCCCAGTACAAACCAGGGTCATCAACACTTCGACCTTGCAGGTCAGTTAAATACTCTGGAGAGGAAAAAACAACAACAAAAACATACTGATGAGAACAAAAACTGGCCAGTTTAGCAGACCGCGTGTCATACAGGCTCTATATGCATCCTCCATACCTTTCATCAAAAAATCCCACACTATTTTCCTGTTGCACATGCTACACACCATTCTCTCACATCAAATAATGAACCACCACATCAAACAATCACCCAAGGTCTAACAGGGACAGACACAACCCTAAGCTTCAGAAACTGAGAGCAGCATTATAGTTTTGTGAAAACAGGATGTTTTGGCCTTCACAATTAGTCTGGACACTAGCTTGGGGGTGAAACTGTGGCCCCAAATAAACTGATAAAAAAGGTTTTTCCCCACAGATATGTTCAGAAGATGTAATTTTTTTCTACAGACATAATTTGGGAGATTTACTAACTGCATTGATGAAAAGATATTGTAATTCAGGATGCTAAGAAGTCCAAGATACTGAATTTTTCTGGAGTCCTGACACACCTATGGGATTTCTACACTACACCATTTGAAGAGGTAAGTGGGTGAACTCTTAAACTCATTGACTATGAACTCCTTCAGAGGTAGGTTATTAGGGAATGCAGTGTCTTCATCCAAAACTAAGAGGAAGAAAACCCTAAATCCATGTTACAACATGGATATGTTTAAAGACAAGAGCCTTTAATGTAGTTTTACAGCATTTCAGATATAAAACAAGGCAGAACTTGCAAAAAGGAAAACACTTTAAGATAAAAAGCAAGACCATGGGAAAATATGAGTATGTTTAACAAGCAACAATTCGATTTGGCAAGTTTCTTATTTTCATTTCAAACAGAAAGCCGAATGCACGAAACAGTCCACTGACCTCCCACCTACCTAGCAAATCTGACAGTGGAATAATCCTTATGACTTATTAAGAGTTTCAATTAGAAGGAGCCCCCATGCATGGCTGTGCTTCCCACCTGCAGCTGCTGGGGTTTTGCAGGCAGAGAGGGAGCTACTGCTCACCCCAAGGCTTCTTGGCATGGAGCCATCCTTGCCAGGTAGGAGGGTCTTTGGGAGGCCAGGGAACAAAACCCCCCATTTGCCACGACCAGCAAAGCCCCCAGGCAATGTGGGCACTGACCTGTGAGGAAGGTCTCCATGAGCTCACTGTGGGTCATTTTCACGATGGTCCTCCCAGAGTAGGTTGCAAGTGTTGGATCAGCACCATAAGACAGCAACAGGCGGACGATTTCCAAGTGGTCGTTTTCGACGGCGTCATGGATTGGTCTGGAGGGAGAAACAAACAAAAAAAAATCACAGCGTTACATTTTGACTCAACAGTATTATGCAAATGTGTTTGACAAGAAACTTCTGACTGTAGATCAAAGTTATTTATAGAAAGTAGCACTATTAATACAGCTGCCAATCATCTTACTGTCGGTTTTACTTGCACATCACCCCCTCCCCTCGTCTTCACAGTCAGCCTGCTCAGGGCAGATATTTCTGTTACGTCTATTCATTGCTGCACACATTTTGAGGGCCAGTAAAATAATTACACCGCTGTAACAGAAAGCAGGAGTTTGTGTGAAGCCTCACAAACATAATTTTGCTGCAAGTCACTCTACCGTTCCAAATCTCTGCCAATTTAACAGCGTGTTGTGGAGTAAGGCTCGCTCAGGCTGCCTCTGGGCAAGCACGGAAATCAGTTACCCAAAGCTCCTAAATTATGTACACAGAAATAAGTTATGAAAATTTGCTAGGAATTAAACTTCCATGCAGAATATCCTCTTTAAACAGTACTTGTGAATATATTTGCAGCACAATTCAACCCTCCTAATCAGAGAACAGAAAAACATGTTATTTTAAGTGTAGTCCACCCAGAAATTAACATATTTAACGTGGCATGAGCAGTCTATACAAGCTCAGACATAGATTTTGTGAGCCTACAGAAGGATTATTCATTAATACACATGCCTGCAATTCCAGGTTTAGAATTCCTTATCACTAATTATAAATCGCATTAACTTTTGCCTTTAAAATTGATTATACGTAACGGGGAGTTGTCTGGGAGTAGAACATATTACCCTTCAGACTAATGAAGATGTGTTAAAATCCCATCCTTTCCTTAGACAACAAGTGCAGGGAACTGAAAGGGGAGTCAAATGCATGGACAGTGATCACGGCAGTTCAACTCAGCTCAGCTCCTCCTTTAGGCTATCAACACCACTGCCCCCCAAACAAGGCTTTCAAGCCCTCACAGAGCTTGTATTAAAAGGCAAGGAAGGACTTTAACTAGGATCACATACTGCCTTCCTGGAAAGCTTTCAGAATGATGTTACAAGGGGAAGTCATCTGGAAGCACAGCCAAGCAAACCTCTCCGCTCTGTCTACTGATCTGCCAAGCAACGCTCAGCTAACAACCAGGGCTTAAACTCCCTCCTGAGAAGAGGTCGCATCCAACCACTCCTTCTGCCTCCGGTGGCAATGTTCCCTCTATGTCACCACTCTTTTGGCATGAACTGGCATCCACATGAGCTCAGGGCAGAGGAGGGGAGGATCAAATCAGTCAGAAGAGGACGGCACACCATCGTTTTCCCATCTATCACACAGCACTGCTGGGAGGAGAAGGAGGAGGGGGACTCTGACACATCTCAAAAAGATGCTCCAGATGTGTTTACTCCAAGTACTTTTCAGTAGGGCATGACTTAGGGTGATTAATGGCTGTCACACGTGAAGGACTCTTGCTTGCCCCCATCTTGCTGGAGAGCTGTGTGCTATTTTGGCTTTACATATGCACGATATATTGACATGTGGAGGTGCACTTGGGGGCTTTGCGTCTTGTTCCCTATGGAGAGAGGGCTTATCCCATGCTGCCTGCCTCCTGCACACCCCATGACATCAGTGAAGAAGCAGGTGACCCTCAAGCTGCTGAGCGCAGTCCTCAATCCAGCTTGTGCTAACCCTCAGAGCCCTGGCAGCAGAGAGCACAAGATGTGGATGCCTTCAAAGCCCAACATCCTGTTCTTTGGAAAACCACTTTTACATCTTAAGACCGGAGAGGTCCACAAGGATCACTTGCAAAGGGGTCAGGATATCCCTTCTCAGTTTCTGAGGGAACATCTCTAACATAACACTGAAACTATATGATGCCTTTGAGACAGAACAGTGCTGGAGAAGCCAGCATTCCCGGGATCCCCCACAAGCCTCACCCTCCCACCTCCACCTCCTGATTCAGTGCTTCCGCACAGGGACTGCCGCAGCACCACGCGCCCACGCAGCAGCCGGAGCATCCAGGATCGGTGCTGAACATCCCAGGCGACACAAAGCAAGAGGGAACAAATAACAGAGGTGCCGACAGAGAGGCTGGAGGAGTATCGGGTGTTTCTGGCTGTCAGCAGGCGTCTGAGGCCGGAGCTGCCGGGTCACGGCACTCTGAGCATCTACAGCAGGAAAGGTCAGCCTTGCTGCAAACCCTCCTGTCCCCCACCGGGCACGAAGCATCCCTGGCTGCAAGTCTGGCAACAGACACCGGGAACAGGCGAGAGTTACGGCTGCTGCCAAATCATGCTTTTTTCTCCCCCACTCCTTCACTTTACTGGAGTCTTTAATTTCTCACAGTTTTAAATTTAATTTCAGAATTACGATTTTCTGGTTTGGGGAGGGGGGTTGAAGAGTGTTGTGGGATTATTGGCTTGTGGGTTTTCTTGTTTGTGTTGTTAGGGGTTTTCTTCTTTTTAAACTGACTTACCTAAGTGGCTTTTGAAGCAGTAATGAATTCAAGATGATCCCTTAACTTATTAAAAACAGCATCTAAATCACCACTCAGTGTTTCAATTGATTTAACGACACTCAAACGAGTTTATTAAAGGGTGCCTGGGCATTCCCCAGGAAGGAAAAATTGCAGTGCATGGGTTGTAACCCTGTGATGGAACCTCCCTCTCGCTTTCTACAGGTCACCAGGCCCGGTGTGGTGGTGCAGGCAGGCAGAGGCAGCAGGGCAGGCAGACCCACCTTTGTTGTCTAAGAGTGCACAGGGAGGCTGCCCAGGCATGAGAGGGGACTTGATAGAGGCAGGGGGAAGGAAAGGCGTAGTAAAGCCGTGCGGAAGAAGGAAGAACAATAAATAGAAGGAAGGAAAGAAAACACTGGCAGGGAGGGGGGAGAATAGGAGATTCCCCATAGATAAGTCAGGGGAAAAAAGGCAAAAACAGAGCACTGACAGACTCTTTCACTGGCTAGAACAGCTTCTTGGCAAGCTCACAAGTGGGACCATGCAAAGGCAGAGCTATTCGTTTGCTTCTCCCAGCAGGGCCAGCAGAGGAGGGAGTATTTTTCAGTCTTGGCAGAGTTTAACCATCCTCTTTGTAGGATGCAAAAGCGACTATTGGAATAGGCAACTTTTTCAGATGTCAAAAAAATAGATCCCTGGGAGTCTTCTCCTGGAGAGGATTTGCCCATACAATCTTTTCCGCCCTGAGCATCGTGGAAATAAACACTCTCTATCCCTAATGGTACAGTTAACGTAGTGCAGCTCGTTTCTAAAACAAACCCTTCAAAAGGCCCCAGAAGGATCTGGGGACATTCAAGAGCTGCAATATCCTACAGAAGACACACATCTCAACCCTCTCTTGTGTACTGTCGAATTCTTCCGACTATTTTTACCACCACTACAGTTAAGAAAACATTTCACTGGGGGTTTATCATTCCACTACCAAAATTATAAACTATTTAGACCAGTCAGGGTTTGCTCCCAGCCTTTCAGGCACCACCAGAATTTTCCTCACTGCAGTAAGAGGTCTTGTAACTCGACGAGCAATACCATATTCTGGCGTTTTATTTTTATTTCCATCCACTCCGTTACACAACACTGCCCCTCGGAAGAGGCAAGGCACAAGTTGCAAGAGGGCAGCTACGCAGGCTGACTCTTCTTTAACGCAGTTAGCTGCTGGAAGGTATGGCTCTGCCAAGACCAGATGAAAGGACACAGGAAGAGAGCCATCTTGGCATGGTCCTCCCAGGGAAAAAAATTAAAAAAGGCTGAGCTCATCAGCTGCCAGCAAGGAGGATACAGCAAAACTGGCTTCGGAGAGCAAATCTAGGGAACAAACTCTGGAGCAATGTGGAGCCCTCGCTAACAGGCAGGGGATACCTGTATTTTTGGCATGTGGCTTTGTTTCTATACTGGCACCGGTTCAGCTAGGGCATGCTGCAGAGGTAAGAGGAGAAGAACAAGGAGATAAGGCCAAAGACACTCGGCAAACATCCTTGCTAATGTCTGGCACCGGTCGTCGAACACCCCTTGATGAGCTACTGCACTTACTGGGGTCCTGTAAGGGAAGGGAAGCGCTCAACTCTTAAGCACGGTCTATTATTATTTATAGGTAAGACGATTAAGAGCCCTTAGTGACTGCGGCACCTCGGAGACAGGTCTTAAAGATCTCCGGGTTCTACAATAATCTTTGATTAGGCACTAATTGAGCAGCAGACTGCTTGTGTATTCAGGGTCTGCAGGCGCTGCATGTGGTCTATCAGCAGAGTTTAAGGGGAAAAACATCGAAAACCTACCACATTTAGCCTGGCCAGATGTGCTGTGAATAGGGCAGAGAGGGACTTCCTGCGCTGCAGGCAGAGCCCTGGCGCCTAGCTGATGGTGAAGGGAAGGACTGCACCACACCTACACTCCCAAACACTGTCACCTCCTTGCACAGCCACTACAGTCTGGTGCTTTGTTTCTGGTTTCACCAAGATTTCTGATGGTATTAGGAACCAGAGGCTGAAAGCCTGCCTTTACCTACTGAACTTAAGGCAGACTGGCTGGGTGGCTGCATAAAAGGCAACACCAAAGCAAGAGGCTCAGGTATTTGTTTCGCTCCCAGAACACACACGTGCAAAACCAGCACACCGATCAGAGCACCTGCTGCACTTCAGGCAGGACTGGAAGGAGAGATGCACTGAGTCTGCAGAACTTTACTACATCCTTCACATTCACGTGGACAATTTTTTGTACAGACTAAAGACACATCCTCACGCGTCAAAACTTTTCAGAGTGTCCTCCAAAAAGCTGACCGCAGAGGCAGCAAGTAACACAGACCAAAGCTTCAGGCAGCCGAGATCCAAGTGACACCCCAGGCTGCCACATTAACCAACAAGCACACGCAGTTACTCACTCCTCTGTGCTGTTTTGCATTAACTGGCTGAACAGAACTACACACATCCACTGTTACTGTCTGCAGACTTGAAGGCTTCCAGGTGAGGTGGCAGAGGGGACAATAAAAAGCATATTCAGTGTCGTTAAAAAAGCAGGGGAGGGGGACAAGTCTTTGATGATGGGTTTGTTTAGGGTGGTTTTTTTTGTTTCTTTGTTTTTAAGATTTTAGTATTTTTCTAAGGGTTGAACATGTTCAGGAATTTGAATTTTAAAAGCAGCACAGTTGAGGAAGACTGACACTTCTTTCCTCCTAAAAGTTAAAGGAGAAAAACTTCAGGAGAGAAATGGGATTTGTCTTATGAATGTCCTGATTGACTCTGCAGAGATAGAGAAGTCTGGTCCTGCCATAAGGAAAGGGATAACACCAATCCAAAGTTCCTTACAGAAGCTTCTGCTCTCTGTCCTGTCCAACTCAGGGCATCCAGACCACCTTTCATCTGTATATTAGATGTGTTTTGGATTCACGCTGTCTGTTGGGCAGCTTTCCAAATGAAAACGAAGTCTGTCCTCAGAAAAGAGAGGTAACAGCAAGCTGAGTTCTGACATTACCGCCTATGATCAAATCATCATTATGTTCATTTCTAAAATGCATTTTCCCCAAAACAACTTCTCAGGGTACACTAGCCAAGTTTCTTTCTTGGAAATCAGCTCCATCTGTGAATAGAAATCAAAGGTGGACTCCGAACTGGCGGGTGATTAAGACTGATCAGAAACTTCCTGGGGATAATTTTCTATATAGGTTATTCCAGCAAGTGAGACAAAAATAATTTAGGTTTCTTTTTATGGCAACTCGCCGCTGTTGCATAGGTTATGTATTAAAGCTGAAGGCAGCAGAAAATGCGAGGCTGTTTGGCAGCCTACAGAACTCAGAATTCTTACAAAAAAGTGGGCGACAGAGGAGGAATTCAGTCGGAGTCTCAATGTTTCTCCAAAAAGGCTTCCTTTGGGCCGTGATGGGCCAGTGATGGGCCGGTAACAATAGACCATCATGAACTTTTAATGGACCATCCTAACCAGCCCTCTTATTGTTTTCCCGACTCCTCCCTTCTCGAGTTAATAAATAAAGAGCTTAAAAACAAAAGCAGGCTCTTAGTTACGCTAATTTTACCTCCCTGGCTATTTGGATGGTGATAGGGAATGCGATAAACCATTTAAGATAACAAGCTGCAGGAGATTCAGAGAATACAAAGCGACCTGTCTCCAAAATGCATAGACTGAATAACGCATATGCTGAGGACAAGTTACCCCAAGGTCAGCCCCGCAGAGGTGGTCAAAGAGGTACTTTAGGAGATACACAAGAAGCTTGAAAAAAGGTGGGAGCAGCATTTTTATCTCCACAATGCAAAAAAGAAAAGCGTGCTATCTATTCTGCCAGCACAGGAACTAAGCACCCCTACCATTCTGTGAAGGAAACTAAAAAAAGGCTAATTCGGGATTTAAAAAAAAAAAATTAAATCCAAAATATCAAATGAGCAGATAGTTTAACAGTTCAGCAAAACAACGTTTTTATACAGCATATACGGGACTTGCACACCCAATCGCCACAAAACCCCGAAGTGCTCTTTAAAGTAACCCTCCTAACAAGGCAAACCCCACTCTTTTGGCACAACTCAAAGGAACTGGAGGGTAAGCGAGCAGGGCTGCAGCTCAAGTATCCCTCCTTCCTGCCCTGCAGCTGCCAATTTCACTAACTCTAAAAAAAACCCACCAAAAAACAACCAAGGCACAACATATGAAAATTCCCAGAAGAAAAAAAATAAAATTACACTGAACTCGAGTCACGGCAGAAGTGCCCCCACTGCTTTATTAACTGCGTGTGCCTGCCCAACGACCAGCAACAAGGAGGACCTTGGTAGCTTCGAGGGTTTCATGCAGGATGGGGAGGGTGGGACAAGGGGAGGATAATGGAGAAGGCACAGAGGGAAGGGGTCTGGTGGTGGTGACCACCCGATGCTGGGGCCAGAGGTGCTGCTAACCTGGTTCCATCCTGAGCACTGCAGTTGACATCGGCGCCGTACTCCAGGAGATGCCGCACGATGCTCAGCCAGCCTCTGGCACAGGCCTCGTGCAGGGCACAGTAACCCGCGTTGTCACGATGATTCACATCACACGCCTTGTTTTCCAAACAATACAGAACCACTTCCTGGAAACAGGAGGAAAAACAGATGCATCAGAGTTATTTCTCGGTGCGTGAACGCACAGGTTTCTCTATTTGAAGGAAAAAGGGAGGGGGGAAGGGCAAAAGACAAAATCCCTGTGATATGCCCTCTTTGAGATGGGTCAGTCAAAGGGAAAATAGGAGGGGGAGCTGTTGAAAGTCCTATTTATTCAGGAGACATAGCAGAGACCACGACTTCCCTGAGCAGACTAGTTTGGGCAAAGTGACACCGAGAGCTCTGCACCCCACAGGGACCTTCCCAAAACCCGCAACCTCAGGAATCATCACAGAGGGGGAATGTGCACACTTTGCAGACAAAACCCATAACCTTCCACTTCTCAAAACTTCCACACGTAAAGCTAGTTGGAAGGTTTTTACTCTTACATCTACATTTTTCAGCAGAAAATTCTGCAAGCGCAACAGCAGCACAGCCGACACAGTCAGTTCAATTTTAAAAAGAAAAAGTGCGTGACCCGAAACAAAAACACATTTAAGACACACAAAGGATGGTTTGCTATCGGCAAACAAAAACCAGCCCGGCTCTATCAAGATCGGGGAAATCCCATTTTCATCCACCCCGGTTTCTGCATGCAGAACTAAAGCCAGGCGCCAGGTTCCAGTAACGAGCCCGGCGCCGCAGGAAGCCATGTGAATTTAACACGATTCATCTTGCAGTCAAATATACCACGCTCGAGAGCCTAGGCCAGACTCAGCTCTTCGCTGTCCTGCAGCCTTGAAACAATGACTGTTCCATCACTCAACTAAAAATTCAGAATCTTCCTCGACTTGTGTCAGACGCAAAAGAAAGCAAAGCAAAACAAAACACATTTCTAAGAGATGCTCAATGTATAAAATAGCCCACACGTTCCCAGATTAGTGGTAAACCATTAATTTTGCATTTGCTCCTCTCCAAGGCTGAGTGACACCCTTGCAAAGCCAGGTACAGCATGGAGGGGGTGAGTGTTTGCTTTGCCAAAACAAGAGAAGAAAACAACATCGGGTGCGATGCATTTATTCCTCCCGTTTCAGAATCTACCGGAAAGCCCACAATAATCTGTGCTCTGGGTATACCTGACTCAAGAGCCGGTATCCAGGATACAGCATGAAGCTGCTCTTTTAGCAGGCCCTCACTAACCAGGGTAAAGCCAGGAGCTAATGAGCTGCCTGTCCCAGGCACCAGAGCATCCCCTGCACCTGCCACCAGTGATGCACCCACCCACACCTGATTCACCCACCGGTTTAACCTGGGACCCCCACAGTCCCCCCTCTCACCAAAGAGAGCAGGGGTTTTTAATGTTCCTGCTAACCAGCCCAAAGGCCAAAAATTGGTCCAGAACGGATGTTCTTTACCCTGCACATGCTCGAGCCCAGAAGAAAGGGCTGTGCAAAATTATACTGTGGAGGTATGAATTTTCCTTCAAAACCAGACCACCCTGCCAGGCAAATTAGCAGATGGATATAGGTAGCAGAAGCAGCTGCCGTATTCAGCTCTGCTTTTAGCACGCAGTTATCATTTAAAATAGATTCTGCAACTCAAAATAAAAGACCTTTCATCTATTTTTGTAAAAAGCAAAGGCTCGTCCTAGGGTGGAATACCTACTACTGGACAAAAAGGCTAATTTTGTCGGGCAATTCTGTGTTAAGAGGCTATAAGAAGAATGTCATTAACCACAAAATGTAACTATAAAGACCATAAAACTCTACATTGTTAATTAATTAAATGCCTCATTAACTTTTTTTTAACATGATTTATTCAATTTACAAAAAAATTAGCCATCGTTGCCAAATACAGGAACATGTGGTGCCACAAACACACTTTTGGTTTCACAAGCATTTCTCAATAACATTCAGGAAAGGCTGTGAGAATGCCACGGGGCAATTTAATGTCTGCTTAGGTGCTCTATTTAAATCAGCAATCTGAAAATCACTAGCAGTTAATCCAAAGAGTCAAACTAGCACCTCACCAGCCAAGGTATGTGCCACAGCCACTGCCACTGCCTGCAGGTTGTTAGCCAAATTGCAAACAGCAGAGTTAAAATATGCAAATATGCATACTCCATCCTCGTCTGCAAAGATGTGCCCTTTGCATCAGTCTCTCCCACCCAACCTGTACTCTGCAGCAAGTCCCACTCCTTTTCCAAGGGAACAGGTCAGCATCCCTCTGGACATTCCCCATGCACCAGGCACGCCTGTTGCCACCAAGATGCACTACTCCCCTCCATCCAACCTCAAAACACTACCCTTGGGTGAGGTATTCTATGCTGAGCCTTAATACTTCCCCACAGCACCACACCAAACCCCAGGAGTGATGCCCATTTCCGTGCAGGGTGCAGGAGCCCTAGGGGAGCACTGCAAGGGCAGGATGATGCTCAGGAGCTCCTGTGGCAGCCACACGGGAGATCCAGGGCCAGACCCTGGAATATGAGGCATATTCCCAGGGCAAACCCTCTCCCCCGTGCCCGGATAAGCCCTACCTTCATATGTGTTTAAACCCCCTGGAAACAAATATCCTCTCTCCCCCACCCTCTCATACACCACACATTCCTCTAATTTCACTGCCTTCGCAGGAAGGATTTAATACCAAACTGACCAGAGAACTTTGCGAGTCCACTGTCGTGGTTTAACCCCAGCCAGCAGCCAAGCACCATGCAGCCGCTCACTCACTCCCCCATCGGTGGGATCAGGGAGAGAACCAGAAGGGTAAAAGTTGGAAAACTCATGGGTTGAGATAAAGACAGTCTAACAGGGAAAGCAAAAGCTGTGCACACGAGCAAAGCAAAACAAGGAATTAATTCACTGCTTCCCATGGGCAGGTTCAGCCATCTCCAGGAGAGCAGGGCCCCATCACGCCTAACGGTGACTTGGGAAGTCAAATGCCATGACTACAAAAGGTCCCCTGCCTCCTTCCTTCCCCCCACTTTATATACTGAGCATGATGTCACATGGTATGGACTATCCCTTTGGTCAGGTGGGGTCAGCTGTCCCAACTGTGTCTCCTCCCAGTTTCCCACGCACCCCAGCCTCCTCACACCAGCGTGGCAGTACAAAAAGCAGAAAAGGCCTTGGCTCTGTGTAAGCGCTGCTCAGCAATAACAAAAGCATCTCTATATTATCACCACTGGGTTCAGCACAAATCCAAAACACAGCCCCACACTAGCCACTGCAAAGAAAATTAACTCTACCCCAGCCAACACCACCACGACCAGACACACACCAAAAAGCAGCACAAAGACAGCCAGCGTTTCCTCTCACATCAAATTCATTACACAAGCCTTTTTGTAATTTTTTTCCCCCCAAAAGACTCTACTCTCCCTGTAATTCCCTCTTCACAAAAACTAAATTACAGTTTTAAGACTACCATTATCTCAAGTCATTTGTTTCAAACGGGGAAAACAGAATGGATTGGAGAGTGCCCATACACTGGGATGGGTTGCTAACACCGTGCCAAAGCAAGGCATGGAGCAGAAGCCTAGTGAAGAAAAGGTAAAGCTTCAGCAGGGATTTCTAGAGCCGAAGACCATTTGCTGCACTGTCTTTAAGTAGCCTTGTTGGCTGCAGCCCTGCAATTTATCTGACCAGACACAAGCTGCATCTGTCCTTCGGCATTTCACTCTCGCGTCAGCTTTTACACGCAAAACTGTAGCCGCTTGTGTCGTGCTCCCCGCAATGATCTGGGGCACATCTGTGCTGTGGGACTGAGAGCAGGGCAGAGGCACATGACCTGGCAGCATTTGGGCTCCCCATGGGTCTGGGAGTGGCATTTACAGCTTGCCAGCACCTTTGCCTGCTGAAGGTGCCAGCACCGCCTCTGGGTTTGGAGTGGGATGCCTGCACGGCCTCAGGGCATCCCTGCTGCAAAGGCAGGCGGGCAGGCTGCCAAGGGCAGGCACGAGCTCATCCGGTCTCAGGGCAATACAGCATTCCTGCCGCTGCCAGGGCTCCCTGGTGCCCTGCGGTGCCAGTCACTTGCAGCTCTGAGTCCTGAATCAGCACCCGGCGTCCCTTTGCGAGCTCTGGCCCTGACGATGCAAACTCGTCTGCCTCCCCTGCCACCGAGCTGGCACGTGGCCACGGGGCTGCCCGCTGCCTTCGCAGCAGCTATGGGAAGCCCTCGTGTGCCCACCAAAGGTTGCTGCCCTGCTAACAGGGGTGGCAGAAAATAGACACGTGCAGTTGCCACAGCTCACAGACCAGCATATTACCTTAGACTCGTCCAGATTTCTCCTCTTTATTTTTAATAGAGGAATTTGTAACTTCCTGACCATTCTCATGTTTTCTGGAGACAGAGGAAATTCAGCTTTTCTAACTGCTGTAGTCTTGTCACTAGCAAGAAGAACTCCTCACCTACAGAGTTTCCACAACCAATAACAGAATCAGCTAGGTTGGAAAAGACCTCTGAGATCATCGAGTTCAACCTTTGATCTAATGCCACCTTGTCAACTAGACCATGGCACTAAGTGCCATATCCAGTCTTTCCTTAAACAGCTCCAGGGATGGTGACTCCACTACCTCCTTGGGCAGCCCTGTCCAATGCCCAATCACTCTTTCTGTGAAGAACTTCTTCCTAATGACCAACCTAAACCTTCCCTTAAGGGGAGGCAATTTAAGACTGTGTCCTCTTGTCCTGTTGCTGGTTGCCCGGGAGAAGAGATCAATCCCCACCTGGCTACAACCTTCTTTCAGACAGTTGTAGTGAGCAATAAGGTCTCCCCAGCCTCCTCTTCTCCAGGCTAAACACTCCCAACTCGCTCAGCTGCTCCTCATCAGACTTCTGCTCCAGACCCTTCACCAGCCTCATTGCCCTGACCAGCCTTGTTGGCCTAAAAATCATCACAGCTCACCACAGGCCAAATGAAGCCCCAACAGGATGGTACAGCCACCCACCATCTGAGACTTGAAAGACACAGACAGTGTCAGATCCCAGATCTCAGGTGCACACACCAGCCTCTTTCCCTGCCCCCCACTCAGCTCTCCTACTCCTCTCTCCCCCAACAACAGAAACCGACTGCTGCCAACACCGGCTGAGCAACCAAATCAAACGATCTGAATATTTAAGCCTATTAAAAACATGGTTGTTCACGTGAACTTTTGGGTGAATTCAAGTCAGAAAATCAAAATCCCCCATCAGCTAATCTTAGGAAGGCATGGGTGGCACACAAGGTTACCCCCCACCTCGGCAAGCCTGGGCATCCCCAGCTTTCTGCAACCAGCCAATGCTGCAGAGAGCTCCTGCTATCAAAGGAATGGAGAGCCCTGGGCCCCTGCTTGAGCAGGACATCACCCCAACAGTTTCGGAGCTACTCCCATTAAGCTGTGCCCAGTGGAGTGTGCTGAGCACAGAAAGTGAAGTGTCCAAGCATATTCACCCTGTCAGACCCCACGCAGGAAGAAAATACACAGCGATAGCTCGGAGTACATCCTACAACATATTTTGATTTTGGATCCATAGAAAATTAAACCATTTAAATTATGGAGAATACCACAACAATGTTGTAACAACCGTTTCTCCTCCCAGCTAGAGCTGAAGTGCCCTGGGTTAGAAGAAGCCTTTGTCTAGGGTAAACAAAACCTTTCCAACAAACCCTGCCTTCCAGAGCTGGACAAGGCCTCTCTCCATACAAAGGTCTCCAGCTATACAAAGGGCATTTCAAGGTTTCAACAAATTCCCAAGGCTGGGACAGCCCCACCTGGGCCTGGGCTGATGCCACCTTCCCACCTGAGGCTCAAGCCCAGCTCTGAGGTCCAGGCAGCCCTGTTACCACCAAGGCAAACCCTGCAGCTTTGCCGAAAGCAGCAGTTGTTCTGTGCAATGAAACACCTCTGCGCAAGACGTGACATCGAGCAACAACAGCGCTCATGCCCATATTTCCCCAATAAAAGCGTGCTTCAAAACAGCAGAGCTGAAGGATTCATCGGTTTCTGATTTTTGTAGCAACAGGGGGCCCGTTTCATTAGACAACATTGTTCCAGCTACGCCAAGCAGCTCCAGACTCCAAGTATAAAGCATGCAGAGTGCTCCTATGATGCGTCTGATCATGCAAGAGGACACTCCAAGCGCTACATCCTGTGTCACATACCAGATACCCCTTGGAGAAAAGAACATAAAATAAAACCCTTCTCCTAAACTACACGCTCTTCACTAACAACAAAAGCAGAAAACATACAGTTCATTAAAGATCACCATAAAGATTACTTGAAAAAAAAAAAGAAAAAAAAAGGCATTCGTTCTGTTTGCAGATGGTTTATATTTAAAGGGAAGTGAGGGTTACCAATAAAACTTTACCATTTGCTCACTCCCACAGGATGTTGCTCACCCTGTGTCCCTGCCAGTTGACCCAACAGCGGTGGGGACTCACTCCCGCAGCAACCTGCCTCTGAACCCCGCATGCCAGGGAAGGGAACTCAGCAGGGGAAGGGGGGGCAGCAAATTCAGCTGAAAATTTTCAGCACACTAAAAGCTGCTACTTCGCAGAATTTCCACCGACAAAACTGGAAAGAGGATTTTAACTTTTGAAATAAAAAAAACCCAAACCATCATTGTCCCGCGGGGCGCCCAGGGAGCCTTACCTCGTACCCCAGGCGCGCCGCCCGCTGCAGCAGCGTCTCCCCTGCGTTCTTGTTGACAATGAGCCTCCGCGCTTCGGGCGGCATCGGCCGGCTCGGGGTGGTCTCCTGAGGGGGGCTGGCAATCGGCAGCTGCGAGGGCTGTGAGACGGGTAGTAATGAGGGAGTCTGCTGCAGGCGATCATACGGCTTCTGCTCGTACGGCTTGGCTGGCGAGGAGTCGCAGTCTGAAGTAGGCTCCGGTCGCTTCCTGACTTTCCTTGTTACCGTTACCTGTCAAAACCATTATGGTGTTGGCACTTTTTTTTATCTTTGTTTTTACAGTACAGCAGCGGGACTATATTTTGTCAGCAAAGAATTACGCTTTTCCACTCATATTTAATTTTTTAAGAAAGACCCCGCTAGAGCTTTTTAACACAAGATGCCTCACCCCCTGCAATAGTGCCTTTAGCTCAGCTTAAGAAAAACAAATACAAAATGTGCAAAGCATCCACAGATGAATCTGAATGCAATCCCTGCTACCCTGCATGCACGACAGCGCATTAGTTTTAAGAAGGCTGGCTCTGCCTTTTCAGAGGCCAGTGGACAATTAAGTCTAAACAAAGATACCTTATCTTCAGCATTTTCGATATCTGTGGTGTCATCCCCTGTCAGGGATGACCTCCTTCTCCTCTCCTGCAGTGCCAAGTGTTTTGTTTTACACTGACGTTTCCCTGATGGCTTCTCACACTCGCTGTATTTCTGCAGCAGAGATGCATGTTGGAAATCCTCCTCTTCGTCTGTGTACAGCCCATCTGTCTTCCGGCTTTCTTTAATTTTCTGCTGTTTGGCAGCCAACCTCGAGGCTGGAGTACAGCTTGGCTGAGCCTGCCTTTTGCTGTTTGCATTGGTGGATGAAAGGCTCTTCATGTGCGGAGACACCGGGAATACGGGCAAGCCTAAATGGGAAGGAAAGGCATTACACATCGCATGGTGCGTTAAAAGGAAAATGCATTGCTAGCACTTAACACGAGCTCCTCGACTGCTTAAGAGATCTACAATTACATTTTCAAATCATTAATATTTTAAGCATTCCGCATCCCAACTGTAAATAGCGTCTCACCAGTTGACGTTACGTTAACAGTTTATCAGGCCCTCATAAAAATCCCTGAATGAAGTGCCCCGTGCCAGGTGCCGGGGCAGTGCCGGGGCTGGGCGGTGGCGGTGCCATTCCAGCTCGGCAGTGCCGCAGCCCGGCCACCACGGGCGGAGCGGAACGCCGCTGGAGAAAAACTCTCCTCCTTACCTGGGAACTGCTTTATCTGAAGGGGAACCAACTCCTCCGGCAGCCTGGGCCCAGCTGGGCTTGTCTGCCCTTGGCTCGGTGGGGTGCAAGGGCAGATACAAGGGTGGCAAGGGAAGAGGGGAAAGGAAGACAGGTGGGAGCGTGGATGAGGTCTGAATGGGACAGCAGAGGAAACGCTGAGCTTAGTCCCAAGATAGCCATAAGACAGGGAACATCTCCTCAGCAGCATTTTGACTTCAAAAACAAGCCAAGAGAAGAAAGACTACTCAAGGAGCCATCCCTACAGAAGCTCTGTGCAAGCTCTATCAGAAATCACAGGGATTTTGCAGGAAAAACAATCGGATGTGTTTTCCCAAGAACTCCATCCAGAACTGACTCTTTCTGGGACATCGAGGCAGTAAGGCCAGTGCTCTGCTGCCCATGGCAGGATAGTGGCAGGGCTGGGTTTTCTCCAGAGGTCATAGCTCCAACAAGCTGGATGCCACAATCTGGGCCACATGCAAAAAGCATGGTGAAGTTTTGGGGTTTTTTCAGAGTGCAAGCAGGTTTACAACAAAACAAGGACAGGAAAGTTGACTTTTTATAGTCTGAATTTCCCTTAGGAAGAGAATTGAGGTGACCTCAGAGCCAACTCCTCTGCGGAAAAATTAAAGGTTGCTGGAAAGGAAGGGACACTTCGGCCAAACAATACCACACCACTGAGGGAAGGTGCAGAAAAAACCCTGAGCACTTGAGAGAGGCTCCTTTGCTCCGAAGTCTCTGAAGTGATGCTACTTTCAGAACAGAAGAGATGGCAGGAGCAAATAAGCAGGTGCTCACAGAAGAGACACCTTTATTTAAAGAGATCCAGAGCCAGTTGGTAAAAAAGAAAATAAAATCTAGAATCCTCTTGGTGGGCAGTTTCACACTTTTGTCTTCCTTTAAATAGATCTGTGAAAGCAACTCACAGAAGGCTTTCTAGATTAGAGATGAAAACAGAAATCCCTCAGTTCTTTCGAGACACTTTCTAGAGAAAGACGCAAACTGTGGCTTGCCAAGCAGATGTCAGGGAATTTATGGGACACAGGATGTGCAGATTGTTCAGCAAAAATCCTGTAAATTTTTCAGGCTTTGCAATCCTGAAGGAAGGCGCCCAGTCGTAGGCTGAGCCTAAGGATGCAAGGCTGTCTTTCCAACTCAGTAGACAGCATGAAGTAAGGAGTGTTTAATTCTCCTGTTTAATCCCAACTAACCTAACTGAAGTAGCACATAAAAAGCCCAACTCCAATACAGAAGTATCATCATTACCTACTTAATCACTTACTGAAAAAAAAATTAAAAAAGAAAAGCTGGCAAGCAGCAGTGATGAGCTCTGGTGAGTGCAAACGGAACAAACTGTTGCACACAGAAAAACTAGAAGAGAATGAAAAACTGCCAGGTCTGGAGAAGGACAGAAATACTGAAAGGATGGAGAAGAAAAACACAGGAAGGGAAGCCTCTCTCAAAGAACCGCAGGTTTTCCCATGCAGAGATGCCGAGGCATTGAAAGCAGAAGTCTAATAACCACAAGAAAATGTGTATTCCCACCTGCAAGCTTCATGTAAACTGTGCTCCTCTCTGACCCTCCACTGTGGTGGTGACAGCAGGCACCAGGCTAAACGTGCACCGGAGCTAAGAGATGGAGAGGAGCTACGCTATGCCCAGGAGCTTCAGGATCAATAACATTGCAAGAGGTCAGCACCACATGGAACAAGCCAAGCATCAGCCTGGGAAATGCAAGACAACACTGGCAGAAAAGAGGCAAGTGATTAAACCTGGAATCTCACCCCATCGTTCTGACCACGTGAAGGGAGGAGAAAAAAACGGTGAGCAGGAATATCCCGAAATATCCGTGGGGAAAAAAAAAAAAGCCAAAGCAAAAACCCCCAAAAACCCAGACCTCTGACTAATGTATGTTCTGGCAAGTCTGACTTAGAGCAGGACCTGTCTCCCTTCCCGCAGGAGTGGGATGCAGAGAGGTCCACATGGAAAAGCAGCTGCTGCCGTGTCACCTGAATGCTCGCTTGTTCAGCTCCCATCCCAGCAGCTGCCTCCTCCTGCCTGCCAAGCCAGCGGCTGCCACGCTGCCTGTAACCCGAGGCAGCTCTGAGGGGCTGGCAGAGGTTTCCTGGTGGGCAAGATCCTCCTGGCTCCTCTCCTCAGGGCTTTTGGTTCCACGCAGCTTGGGTTTTCTCCTCACACCGGGTGAGCGGCTGCAGCTCCCTGGGGGACCATCCAAAGAGCTGGCTACTGCAGTCCCAGCAGCACGAGGTTATAGCTCAGCTGGGACCCCAGCAGAGACCTTGTGGCTTTTACCTTGGTCATGGGTCTGGGGAAGCAGCATGATGCCCTGAGGTTGCAGGCATCCCCATGCTCACAGACCTGCCACGTCCTGGAGACTCTGTGCAGCAACGTCACTTTGCAAGCAGGATCGCAGAATCATGAAATGATTTGGTTGGAAGACAGTTTAAAGATCACCTAGTTCCAACCTTCCTGCCATGGGCAGGGACAGCTTCCACTAGGTCAGCCTGCTCACAGCCCCATCCAACCTGGCCCTGAACACTTCAGACACTAGGCATCCACAACTTCTCCTGGCAACCTGTTCCAGCATCTCACCACCCTCACAGTCAAGAATTTCTTCCTAATACCTAATATAAGCCTGCCCTCTGTCAGCTTAAATCCATTACCCCCTTGTCCTATCACTACATGCCCTTGTCAAAAGTCCCTCACCAGCTTTCCTGTAAGTCTCCTTTAGGTACTAGAAGGTGCTATAATGACTCCCCAGAGTCTTCTCTTCTCCAGGCTGAATAACCCCTGACCTCTCACAGCCTGTCCTCACCAAAGAAGTGATCCAGCCCTCTGACTATCTTTGTGGCCTCCTCTGAACTTGCTCCAACAGGTCCACGTCCTTCCTATGCTGGGGGCCCAGGAGCTGGATGCAGCACTCCAAGTGGGGTCTCATGAGAGCAAAGTAGAGGGGCAGAATTCCCGTCCCCCGACCTGTTGCCCACACTGCTTTGGATGCAGCCCAGGACACATTTGGCTTTCTGGGCTGCCTGTGCACATTACCAGGTCATGTTGAGCTTCTCCTCCCCAGACATCCCCAAGTCCATCTCCGCAGGGCTGCTCTCAATCCATCCTCCCCTGAAATTATTTTGGGCAAGTCACATGCCAGCTCTCATGGTTCTGGCACTGACCAGGGAACAAAGGGGTGACAGCACGGTGGCAGCTTACAATGCAACACGTGACTCCTCCCACACTAAAATCCCAGGCTGAACACGACTGGCGCAACAAGCACAGAAGTCAGAACCCTCTGTGTTCCAAGAGATTTGCAAGCACAGGCAGCAAATCATCCTGCTGTTAGACTAAGGCTTCACAGGCATAGAGGCAGACCTCAATGTCGTGCTATGGCTCGCTGCTTGGGATACAACCAGCTTCCCACAAGCAGAGCCTACCACATCTGCATGCAGTGCTTGGGCACAGGAAACAGCTGTTCCCAGCTCCAGATTAAAAAAAGAAAGCTACAAACGACAGTGTGTATTCTCACATTGACAATATCTGCTTGTTTAAGAAAAGTTTGAGGACTGGTCCCAGGCAAGACAGACAAGCTGGAAGTCTCTATCTCAATGCAACTATCACACACAGGATGCTGTCATACAACAGGAAAAAATGTCTTCATCCTAGTGAACTAAAGACAAGGAGATTCAAAGATTCACACTTCAACAGAGCTGCTGGAGCATCAGCAAAATGATCTGAACGATCTCCAGTGCTCTGTACAATGAATAGCAAGGCATAATTTAGTCAAGTTTATGGTTTTACAGCAGTTTCCAAAACCAAGAGGTTTTTCATAGCCATAGGGCGACTGAACCTGAATGCCATTGGGAACGGTGCATAAATCAGTGCATAAATCTGGAGCCACCTCTTTTTCTTCCCTTAGGTCATGCACTAGAGAAAGCTTGTCACTGCCATGGGAGGCATCGCAGGGAAAAGTGAGAGCGTCCTTACACAATGCAGCTTCTTGTTAGTGACCCTCGTTTAATCTCTACAAGGTATCTCTCTCTGAAAGTACAAAGGGGGGCAGGTGATGGGCAGGGGTGTGTGAACCGATACCATGCTCACCAAGGCAGCACATAAAGCAAGAAAGTAAGAGTCAAAGCTTCTTTTAAACCAAGTTTTGATCTCCCGCTCCGCAAATCCTTTTGGAGAACCTTCCCCATCAATAAGCATCAAAGTTTGAGGTTTTCTGCCCTCAGATAATCCTACCAAGCGGAAGGACATATGAGGAGCCTTAGGGCCGAAGACAAGTTGATACTTTTGCCTGTGACTGTTTCGGAGACACTACCCAGGAAAACCCCTCACTGGCACAGGAACATCTGGACTCAGTCCTTTCCATGATATGGGATAAGAGGATCCACTCTCTCCATGCTTCCCTCTTTTAAGGGGATCTCAGCTAAACTACAGGTTAGGCCAACTGGAGTGTGAGTGCCTTTCAAGTTTGATGAAGGTCCCAGGTTTGTGAAGGAGGAGGGAGCCCAAACATCCAATTCAGAGCTCCCCCTCCCAGAAACAGCCTTTCCTCAAAAACAAGCAGAGGACTTCAAAGAGGCAAGAGGAGGAAGGAAAGAAGAGTATTTGCAACCTTCTACCTGACAAGTCAAAAGAGGAGACAAAGGCTTGCTGCTGTGCCCAGAGGAGACAGGGATTCACAATCAGGTACAGGGGATGCACGAGGGGATTTGCCACGTGGGCTGCCTGATGCTGTTCCCCACCAGTTCTCCAACTAAGCGGCAAAACATAGCAGGGAAGGAGAAAAGCATCAGAGCAGAAAAGGTGCTTAGGGGCTGAGGAGAGTAGAGACAGGAGAGTGAACTGTCCATCCCAATGAAAATTTGACAGATCGTCTCCATGGTTCCCACTCCCCCAGGACAGGGAACTGGCAGAAATGGGACAAAGGATGGGGAAAAGGAAAAAGTGGAGTTAGGGGGAAAGAAGCTTCCATAAACAAATCAAGGAAAGCTGATGTGCTTTGAGGAAACAACCCCTTAGGAGAGAGCTGCTGGGAAGATCTCTGCCAAGGAGCCAGGAAGTGGGGTGACAGGGGTTTACAGAACATGCTCAGGATGAACCAGCAAGGCATCCTCATCGGGAGGAGGATGAGCTCTGCTCTTGAGCATATGGCCTGGGAAATGCAGGGAAACCCAGCAGTGCCGAGGGTGCTGGAGGTGTTGGGTTCCCAAGATCAAGAACTGCTATCTGTTCTGACGCTTTTTCAGAGGCTCACAGCCCCTCAAATCCTACTTGTGGTTAAACATTCTTACATGAACTAGCAGCCCGTTTGCTCCCTCCCTCCCTCACCCAGAAGCATGCCTGCATTTTATGCCCCCTCAGCTCTCCTCTAGAAACATAAACTTCATCTTTGCATCATCTATTAAAGTATTTAAAGCCAAAACACACACACACACACACACACACACACAAACATATAGTTACACACACAAACACATTTTCTTGTCTGACAAATATCAGCTACAGTGCAATTCTTAAAGAGGAGGTGTCAGTCCTTAAACAAATGGACAGCTACAGAAATATATATATAAAACTTAAAAAGAAAAGAAACAAAAAAAGATCTCAACAATTCCTTAACATCGGTGGCAGCATGCGTCACTGTAAAGGCTAAAGCCGGCTGGTTTCCCTAGTAGTCTCTGCATACCTTGTTCATTGTCACTTGTTTTGAGGGACTCTTCAGACCAACTTCTATTGCTTTTGGCCTCTGACCTTTTCTTGGTGTGCCTTTCTTCTGTGAAGTCTTTGACCTTTGCAGTGGCCTCTGGCTGAACAGCCTCAGCTAAATCTTTCCTGCTTTGCCGGCCCAACTTGCCGGACGGGGATCTCTCTGGTGACACCTGCTGCTCCCATAGTTCCCTAAGATGCTGCAGGTGACGCTGCTTTTTGGGATGGAGCCCTGTTAATTCAATGCACACCTTCAGGTTGGTCACCTCATTACAATTGGGCTCTTCTAAGTGGTTAGAGGAATTGTTTGTCATTTCCCTCTCAGGCCAGTCATCTAATGGAAAAATAACTAAAAATTAATCAAAAAGCCCCCTCAACTTAAAACAAAAGCTACATTTCACTTTCGGGGCATATAGTCTCAGCTTTACCACCACACTATGCATTTTAAAGGTTCGCTTATTAAGGGTTACATGCACTACAGTAACTTGCACTGCTGTGGCTACAGTGTCCAATGACTAGTGCTTTATCCTTATATACCAAGCTTTTTATATATACATATATATATACACATATATATACATACATATATATACATATATATAATTTAAAGTGAAATGACAGTGCTCACATTAGTAACTAGCAAGTTCAAAAATGGAAACACATTAAGCCAAAGGGACATTCCTTTCACAAGACATTCCTTGAAAAGAGACCAAAGCAAAATGCTGTCTTACCTTTGGAGTTCTTCTTCTTTTTTGCTTTTGATATAACTTCATCCTGCTGTTCATCCACAAAGCTTTCATTTTGGCTGCCATCATTTTGCACTCTCTCACCAGAGTGTTTACGCTTCCTGTCCAGACGTGGACATGAATGTTGGCCAATATCTTCTGTTGGCTGGTCTTCCGCTTTTTCATATACAGAATGTCTCTCTAAATAACATTTCTCACTTGAGAGATCTTTCTCCTCTGGAGTTTCAAGAAAATGACCCCGGGTGTTTTCTGTACTAGTAAAGTTACCTAAAAATAATAAAAAAAAAAGAAACAAACTCTACAAGACCTAATAAATACAAAACAATTCATTGTGAGAGAGCTTTGCTCTCTTATCTCTTCAGTCTCATCTCCACCATGACTGATGGCTCATGAGACATGCAAATAAACACAAAACTGTACTTTGGAACAAGTCTCCTCTGGTCAGCCTAAGGCAGCAGTTTTCTCAACAGTTAAGCACAAAACCCCCAAAAGCACACTACTTTGTGTTGTTTTAACATTAATTTAAGAAGCACAATTTTCACAATACTTGTATCCATAGAAACATCACAATATGCTTTTTTAAATAAAGAAACATCTTTAAATACTGAAAACACAGATCCTTTTCAGAAAGCATCCTCACCCCCCAAAACCGTGGCAAGTAACAACCCAAGCCCTGCTTTGCAACTTTGTTTTCAAAAATATCTTCTGATGATAATCCTTATCTTTTGCTAACTTCTCCCATTGCATTGCAGAGTCTGACTTAAAAGCATTCGTCCCTTCTTGTAGAGATATAAATTGGATACGGAACACACACACACACACACACACACACAGGAATACCACTAAGAATAGCTGTGATATTTTGCAAAAAGCGCTACTTGAATCCAAGGTTATAAAAAGGCTTCCTCACCCCAAGTAACCAGCCAGTCACTGTACCTCATACGATCTTTGTCACCTCCTTTTAAAATAGACCTCACTTTTTTCAGGGAATATTTCCAGCAACAGCAAGCGGGTGAGCTCTGAGAAGCTTACTAGAAACTAGTCTGACAAATTAGCCACAAAAACACCCATGTTGCCTTGCCTGCCTGAACTTCAGCTTCTCTCCACTACTGTTCACCCAAATTCAGACAGCTTAAGTAATTTTAAATGGATGCTTGACTTAAAATTACACTTAATCATCATCTTGAATAAGGTGTTTTTTCTTGGGTTTAACCAAATTAGCCAAGGCATGGTTAGGCAGACATGCAGTACAGACTGCAACACAGATAATCAGCTTCCTATTTACAATTCTCACAAACAAGTTGGTTTTCCCATGTATTTTAGCCCTCCTCTCCTAGCTGGCCAATACTCTTTCTGCATCTCTGCTGCTGTTCGGCAAACTATGCTCCATCCTACTCCCCCACGGTTCACTGTCCCTTTTCCTATTCATCCTTCTTGCCCTTCCTCCATCTCCCATTTGCCTTCCCACAAACACATCTGCTGGTTTCCTACCTGGACTCCTGACAGCTCTGTTGTCCTTCCCTCCCCCGATCCTCCCTGACCTTACTCAGTCTCCTTCCCCTCAGCCTGGCCTTCAACTTCTGCTCTTCCCCTTCACCAGGGCAAACACTGCTTCCCTGCAGCCCCACCACAGCAGCATCCAGGCACTGGCAGCCTCTGGATGCAGCCCAACTCTATCCCACCTTATCTTGAGAGCACCCTCCTACAGCTCTGACAACACCTTCTGATTTCGTGACTGTCCTTGAAATACCTGTTGTCAGCAATGGAGGGTTGAGGGGGGAGGGGGAAAAAACTCCTCTGATGAAATTTCTCTTCACTGCAATTTGGAAATGGCTCCAAATAGAACCAGGGGCTCTGGAGATGTTTGCAGGCACCAGAAGACACCCCACATCATTTTTATGCTGCTTGGGAAGCTGCCTGCAGGGCTGCTTATAAAACAACAGAAGATATTGGCCAAGAAAAAGCAAAACACAAGTTGACTTTTTGCAGGCGAGCAGGACGCTCAGGCTGTTCTGCTGTTTGGTGATGCTCCTCTCCAAGAGGCTGTCTGGCCAACACATGCTCCCTTCAAGATTTTAAAACACACTTCGTCACACTTCTTCCAGTCAACAATGCTGACATGTTCCAGAAAACAGGTATCTCAGCTTACTATGACTGTGCCTCTAAATCGCTATGTCCCCCCAAACCAGGATGAATCTGGCAACACCCTACGTTTGCACATCTGGCGTGAAGATGCTACCCCACAGCTTTACCCTATAACCACACCAACAGCACCAGCAGTCCTGTTTCACACAGCATAAAAGAAGCTGGACCAGCCACGTTTTAAGTATCACTTCAGAAATAAATGCTTGTATCAGATTTCATTTTACATTTTTAATGCAATCTGCTATTTTCCTCCTTTCATAAGGAAACATTATACTCCTGTGGTCAGTTTCCCCGAACAGATCAGGTAAGGGCACTCTCAGCCACGCTCCTGCTGTTTAGAGCCTTCTTATCTCCAGCAGTACCCACAGCTACATGCCATGGTTCATGCTGAGTCTCTATGTCGGGATAACTTTCCTGCTCCTAACACCGTCTGGCCTGAGAAAAGGCAGGCACATCCTGACCAATTCCCAGAGAAGCTCTTGCAGGGTCAGAGGAAGTAGCAGGGTGTAGGGAGGGGGGGTGATGGTCTTAATCTTTACAGCTTGCAGGAAACAGCAAGCTAATTCCAGCCTGCCACCACCGAACGCGACCTGCTGCAGATTAATTCCTTCTCTATCTGCAAGAGAACTTGGCACAGGGATGCCGAACGCTGCTCACTCAGACTGTGCTAAAAAAATAAAGAGGAGAGAGACCTCACTAACAGCTTGTCACTGTCAGCGTTTCTCCAGGGCTTCACGTGCTGAGGAGAACAGCACACACCTACTGAGGTTCATCCAAAAGGCCGTCGCTGCCAGCAGCTCTGTGACACCTTGGCCTCCGCGCCCCGGTCACATCCGAGAGGGACCCCTCAGGGGATCAGAGCTACATCTCCTTGGCTGCTGAGCCAGAAATCCCTCTCAAGGACCGCCCGCGGCACACGCGCCTCTGAAATCCGTCCCGCTAGATGCAGTTAAGACCATTAGAGAAGCGGCATCTCCGCACACTAATCCCGGTTGTGTAATCATCCTGCAGCAACACGGGAGGACACCGGCAGTGCGGCCAGGAAGCCGCGCAGGACGCGTCCTTGCCTCTCTGCTCCAACGCCGATGCTCCCCACCTCTCCCACAGCCAGATTTTCAATGCCAAAGGACAAAGGTCAGCCGCTGTTCAGGACACGGCGTAACCCACTGGCTGTCAGGCTCTCTGCGCAGCCTGCACGGACACGTCGCATGCCCAGAGGTTCTTCCCTTTGGCACAGCGGCGACCGCCTCACGGAGCACAGGCTCTATTAATATTTTACCACCAGATTCCACTCTATCCTCAAACTGTTTTGGAAGCAACCCAGATCAGACACGATGTCTCCCCAATTAAGATATAAATGTCAACATGAGGCACAGCAACAAAAGCATAATGTGCATGCCCAACAAGGATGAAGAGAATTTACGTGCTTTTGTTCCCACCAACCCCTTCCCGTGCCATATATCTACAACATCCTTTTCTCCACCCGAGGAAGAAAACAACAACAAAATATTCGGGAGTTTTCGTATCATCATTATTCAAACAGTGATGAGGTAGCCAGAAACACAGGATAAATGCTGAGTTCTCATAGCAACACACCTCTATGAGTAAGGAGATTAAACTCTTAAATTGTGTTCCTTCCTCAAGCCTCTAGCATTTGCCAGTCTCACACCAGCTGTGAGAACCAGCATCAAGAACTCAAACCATTTCTCACCGTCACACCAAACTAGAAACATCTGGTTTCAGCCTGAAGCAGTCCCTCCTTAGCACATGGGTTACAATCTAACGAGAAATGGTTACACATACACACAAACACGCCACCCAAAAAAAACTTACTTTCGTTTTTCCATCTTCCTGTTGCTGTCAGCTGCTTCAGACCAAGCCCTCCCATGCAATGCAAACAAGGAAACACATCTTAGTGTTTAAGCTGAGATTCTTTTGTTCAAATAACATGGCAGCTAAAAACAGCCTTTCCTCTTCCCAGGAGCAACCTCTCATTGCGCTCACTTATGCAAGGCACCCTTTATTCATCCAAGAATGGTAATGACTATCCAAGTGCTAAAACCCAGTATTCAGCACAGACATCACAACCATAAGAAATTCCCTAAGACATCTTCAGTATTCAATTTTGAGTATCCTGTGGGGCAGAGAGAACCCAGCTGATTTCATTTTTCCCTCCAAGTACCTCTGTTTGGGAGCTTTCAGCATTTGTTTCATTCTGCCCAAGACTACCACACTGCACAAATGAGCAACCACCAGTTTCAATGTACAGACTGTTCTGTTTCTCTTCTTTATATTGCACTAGGTCCCGTGGCAGGAAGGTAATAACTGACCAGAGCAAAGGACATGTTTACTGTCTCCATCTTTCATTTGTTCCAGTATACACACAGCCCAGCAAGAGTAAAGCAAAGCAGGGGATTACCATGCAAAGGGACACCAGCACCTCTCCAGCACTGAAGATCAATAGTGTAATGTGCTTTGGCACATCACACCATTTACCTTCACACATAGAAACTGCTTTCACTTCTTCCTCGTGACCTCATGCCTTAAGATCAGGCTTCTAACATATTGGGGTAATTTTTTCCCAGCTAAGGCTTAAACAGGCAGTGTCTTCCTCCTAGAAAATTAAATGAACAGGCAAAACCATGCTGCCCAGTCAAGAAATTCACAGCTTATAGAATTTATTCAATCTTTCACACTCGGGTATGATTTTTAGTTCTAGGAGAGCTTTGTTATGAACGAACATGCGATCATCACATGCCCGTATTGATGCGTGTGTCCGTGCCAATAGCTTAAATCACTTGATCTCTGAACAATCCTATGACTCATGACATATGCATCCCATAATTTATCATGTTTGTGCTATGAAAATGCACCAGAGCAGCATTGCCTCAGCAACATTTACAAGTCACCTTGGCAACAAAGCAGCTTCACGGCTGCTCTCAGATGCCCGGTCTCAGATGCCCGGCAAAACCTAAATGAGATGGGAGAGAGCTAAAGCACTTCTACTTTACTGTTAGGCTTTAATTGCTCATTAATTAGCTAACATGGCTACCTCCCTTATATTGGGCCTTAAAAAAAAAAAAAAAAGGCAAAACAGAAAAAAAACCCCTAAACAAAACAAAAGCCCACCTCTTTCACCTTACTCCAGAAGGCATGATGAAGCATAAGAAGACTCCCAGTACAGCAAAGCCATGCACTGCCAAGCCAGAGGAAAAGTTTAGGCATCGGGTATTGTGCCTTCATTTGCTTCCAAGGAAGTCTGTACATGTGCAATACAGTTAGGGGAAAAAAAGCAGTTTCCATCCCATCAGATGCCTCTGTAAGCATCACCTGCCTGTGTTATTTAGCCCTTTGTGGCACTGGTAGATTTAGAGGAGCCAAGGGGCCGAGCAGCTGCCAGGGCCCCGATCGGCTCCAGTGCTCCAAGCCAAGCACGGCTGCGACTGTGCCGAGGCAGCAGCGGGGGAGCCCTGTGAGCTGGCTCCATGCCACAAGCACAGTTTTGGCTGCAGTTTCCTAATTCCCTGCCGGCATCGGGCAGGTGAAGTGCTGGCACAGTGGGGGTCACACCTAACAGCTCACCAGTTTCACTCCTAAATTCCCTGCTCACACAGGCAAAGGCACAGTGTTTCACTTTAGGATAGCGCCCGACAAACGCTACACTAAACAAGCTGTAACAACTTTTCAAGCAGCAAGATCGCTTGCAGGAGGAGGCAGAAAGGAGAACAGATGAGGCTGCAAACCATCAGCTCGTTCCTGTTCAGGAGCTTTAAAGCCAAAGGCACCAACAGTGTGGTTAGAAATTGAAAGCAAAGAGAAGGCAAGAGGTAAGTAGCCCTGGCTCTTGCTGGGGAAGAGCAGACAGAACTCATCACCCCTTCACCAGTTGCTCAGTGAGAGATGCATTAAGACTGCTGGTGGCTCAAGCCCCAACAGAGAGCACAAGCCACCACAGTAGAGGCATTCAAGAGGTGTGAAACTCGGCTTCCTGATTTATCAGCTGCTATCCCGAGGGGCAGGAGGTGAACCACCACGATAAAAAAACTTTTACTGAGACCTGAATCTGTACTGGTAAGTATTTGCTGCTGCCCAGGCAGGCATACAGAGAAGGAGCTCCCTCGGCAGAACAGATCTGTGCTTTTAGGAGTTCAGACATTCGGCCAAACTCTGAAATAGCCTGTTAAGTCAGAGCTAATTAACAGAGGAGAGGAATGAACTAACCTAAGACTGAACATACTTTCCCTGCTTCCAACAGTTATTTAACAGTCTCAAACACATTTTAGCCAGCAGATTCAAGGGCCGGAGACCTCAATAAATGAATTTACAGACAAACCATATCATCAGCCTTTTGTAAGGATGGGGGGATGGTGTTTTGGCACACAATGATGCTTTAATACTCTTCCTCTCCACAGCCCCCCACCGACCTCCCCACGTCCCAAGCAGCACATCCATGCCCCAGAGCAAGCCTTCCCTCTTCCCTGCATCCATCCCTCAACCCCTCAGCCCACCATCCCCCTCCTTGCTGAACCCATCTTGCCCTGCAGCCAGAACTAACCAGCAAGACTGCTGCTGCTGCTGCTCTTCTAGCTTTCCAGCACATCCAGGGTGGAATTTAACAGAGGACATCACCAGGGCATCCCAAGTCCTCTGAGGGGCAAGGAAGACCGTGGTGAGGGGAGGAGCTAGGGCAGCAGCCTGCCCAGCTCTCAGCTTTAACACGGGGACCACAAAGGCAGCTGTGCCTTCCTCTCCAAGGCTCCCTTGGTATAGCTTAGAGAAGGGAAAGGCCACTCAGCTTCTCCAGGGGCTCAGTCTGCCCCTCCCCACCCTGGTACCCTCTCCAGTTCCACAATGAAAACTTTCCCTTGCTATTTTGCCAGGCTGATTTCTGTTGAGGCCGTTATTCCAGAGACAGCAACACCACAGTAACTTGATTTAGGTGAGCAACTGAGCAAGTACGATTGACCAGCATGCTCTCCACCAAAAGTATTAACCAAAGACCAGAACAATAATTCAAAGTTATTAAATTGCCTGAACAGAATTTTCTACTAGCCCTACTCATGAATCTCCACCTACCGAAGAGCACATTTAACCACTGAGTTACACAGTGCACACACACATGCATGGTGCAGTCTCCAGTGTGTTTCCTCTTGTTTTTCAATGCTTTCAACATAGATTTTTTTTTTTGAGTTGTTCAAAACAAAGCAGCAACAGGAGGAACTGATCCATTCCTTAAATACATAGGTAAAGCAAAAAAAAATTGTAGAAACTGATGGAAGCCACATGGTCACCAAGAGTTCAAACAAAACAGAAGTGATTTTTCCTGCATAGAGTAAAAAATCCCCTAATACCATTTATTTATTTATTTATTTATTTGAGTTTATCTTACTTTTAGGATGTTGCATTTTCCATAGTCCTCTGACACCCTGCCACAGCCTAGAGGGAACTGCCAACCCCATGGGGAATTTCACAGACTCTGCCTGCCTGCAAGAACCTGTGCCACATGCACCTCCCCCAGCCACTGCAGCCAGAAAACACCCAGGCAAACCAGCTTCTCATCATTTGAGGTTGTTACCACCAGCTTTCATGGATAAGCCAGCCTAGCAGATAATGTCCTTTCCCACTCCCCATCACTCTTCTGTCCTCCCTCCTTGATTTGCCTGAAAGCTACAATATTGGCATCTCCCAGTGTTGCTGCAACTTCAGAAAGCTGAACTCCTTCTTGCCTCTCTCTCTTCCCCCATCTCCTTTCTGTATCTAAAATATAACCTTGGACCTCTGCTTTCACTGGCTGATGTGGTACCACACCAATTAAAAGGAGGATCTCTTTATGGCAGTAACTTAGTTAACTATCTCCTGAAACGCAGGTACAGCGGTAACCAGTTACTTGCAAACCCCAAAACAAAGCACAGAAGGCACCAGCTGTGGTAGCTGTGCACCTGCTGAGGTCAAGGCCAGTGACTTTCACCAGCAACACCATGAGAACACACAGATTTGCTTGCTTTCCTGCAAGCTGCCACGGCACAGAGACACATACACGCTTCAGAAAGCCATCTAAATTCGCTTACATCTGTCATTGTCATTTTGGTCAGCAATGGCATCTTCCAGAGCGACAGACTTTGGCTTCTTTTCACTGTTTCCTTTCAAGTTTTCCCAGTCTGCCTGGCTGAATCTGCAGACCTCTGAGTCTTTGGTAGCTGTTTGGCCTTCTCTCTCTTTCATCTCCAACTCTGAGAAGCGCATCATTGCACGCTAGAAAGAGAATTGATATGAAAAAAAAGTCTTGCAATAAAAACTACTTCATTTACCTTACCTTACATGAAAGCATTTCCAAAGAAAAACTGACTCAAAACCAAAGGTTTCAGATAGATAGCTAAGGGTAGGAGTTTAACACACCTGACTCATAAAACAGTGTTCTAGCATCTTATAAGCAAATAGCCACACAATTCTTTCATATATAAGTATATATATATAAAAGATTATATATAAATGTATATTGTATATAAAACAAAAACATTCCATTTTGGAGGTAAAAAGAGACAAAAACAAAAAGAAATAAAATAAAATAAAAAAAACAACAACACAAAACTGTACAATGAATAAAGACGACCATGGCCCACAAACTTCCCTTTGTGTATTTGGAAATGAAATTTAACTCAAAGGTTTATGTAAGAGTCTAGTAATAAAAATTTGAAGAACTGACCTCACAGTAAGCAGCAGGTAGACATAAAATACTGTCCTCTTGTAATCCTTCCATCTATGTAATTAAAATGGGCACTCAATGGATCATTTAGATAATTTCATCCATTTTTATAAGCATAAACCAATTCTTTTCTTAACAATGCAAAACAATTTGGCTTAACTCATCCCTTCATTAAAAGTAAAACACCCTAAGAATATTCCTACACAATATCTGTCTATCATCCCTCAGCATCAACCTCAATACCGCTCCTACTCTTTCCTACGCGTTCGCTTGGCGCAAAAGTTGCCTGAGACCCGCTAATACATGACTGCGACTCCTCTCCATCAAATGGCACATTTGGCATACTAATCACAACTTCTGGGTATGCTTTGCTAGCTGGCACTACAGGCCAGCTGAGAAATTACAGCCATTGCTAGCGCCAAGGTAACATGCATGCCTGTCCGACTCCCCTCGTAACTGCACAAACATTTCATTAACGTGCATTAACATTTTTATCAGATCTCAGTAAAAGCCCTTAAAAGCTTATTAGCCCGTACATACCTAAAAGCCACACATACTATTCTTTACATCGCCTCGCTCTCATTAACAGACTTACTTTGCTATTTAAAACCGTTTCCGGAGAGTATGCTCCTAACAAAAAAAACTTTTGTTTTTCTCCCACCTGCATTGCTTCTCTCAACTTTAAAACTCAACCGTGACTCGCAACAGAGAAATAATGACAAAAAGCGCGGCAGTTGTTGGACCACGCGGACTCACCTGCAACGCCCGCTGCTCCCGGCTGAGCTGGCTGGAGTCGGCGTACAGTTCGGTCGTCACGCACTTGAATCGATCACCTACATAACCGGCAGAGTTTGCGATCCTCTTGGCCAACTTAGACGGCTTGGGCTTCAGTATTTTGCCATCGGCAGATTCTGCATCGTCGGCTCCGTCTTTGGTATAGGTCTGGTTGGTGTCGATGCTCGGTGGCGCAGTCCCCATGCAGAATGGCTTCGCGTCCTCCTGCACCTTGCCAAAAGGCAGAGCTGGAGCATCACTCTCGTGAGCGCCTTCCAAGAAAACGGGTGACGGTTGGACCGCCACTCTCTCTTTAGGCTGGCTCACAGACAAATCTTCTTTCCTTAAGCCGAACACTGATGAACTCTGGGCCTGCTTGAAATTATAGGTTTCATGAAGATCGTTATTTCTTCCAAACTCCTCTCTCATTACAATAAAATCTCTGTGCTGCGGCGCCTGCTCTACCTTGTGCTTTGTAGGGTCATTAGTCTGATTACTGCTTTCCGTGGCAAAGCTGGCTTTCGTTATGTTTGCTTCACTTTTAGCCTCTTGCTCGTCTCGGAGAAGATCTGGGAAGAGGTGTTTGTCGCTTTTTGTCGAGTTTTTATTATGGCCAGAACTCTGGTGCAATTTCATGCTCTTGTCACTGGGCATTTCGAAATGCATTTTCCCACCACTCTCCAGGAGCTCTGGCAGCCGACCCCGCAGAGACGGGTCCTCGTATCGGACCCTCTCGTGAGACCGTGACCTCCTTTCTGGCTTCTCCTCCTTATTGATCTCCAGAGCTGAATGCTGCAGCAGCATGGGGTGCACCATCCCCATTTCCAGTGCGTTCTGGTAGGTCATGAACTCCCCCCGCCCTGCTGGCAGGCTGTAGGGGAGGCCAGGTTTGGGAGCAAGGTGGGTGGGGTAAAGGCTGCCGTTGGGCAGCAAGACAGGATGTGGATACACATGTCCTTTCCCATGGAGGGTGAGAGGGCTGATGGCTATCCCTTCTGGCACCGGGTACGGGAGGTAACTCCTGGGGTAGGGCAGAGGTGGAGAGCGAAACGCCTCGTTGGGTGGCAGGAAGATGGGGCTGGAGGCCAGGGCAGTCTCACTCGCCTTGAAGCTGGCTTCCTGGCCACAGGATTTGGCCACCTTATTGCTCTGTTTTGCAGGGGTGGCGACGGGCTGCCCGACGTGCTGGATAACCGAGGCGGTGCTCTCCACAGAGCTCCGGGCCGCCTTGGGACAGTCCGCGTTGGCGTTGGGAGCTGGTGATGCCGACGCCGGCCGCCCTCCCGCCGACACCGTCCCCGAAACACTGCCCACGACTGCCTCTGTGCCACCCATCCTGGGGCAGGAGGAGCTCCGCTGCTGTGGAATAGCCCAGTCCAGTGCCTTGTTTTTCAGTTGGACATTCTTACCAGCCTCCTCACTGGGGCTGGGACCAGGAACAATCCAGGAGGATGGTGCCGTGCTGATAATTTCAGGCCTGTAGATGGGGCAGCTGTTCCCGGGAGAAATGGTTTCTTTCTGAATGATGTCACTGCCAGGCAAGTGAGTCCCCCCTCCTGCTCTTCCATGCACCAGCACTGTTGGCATAATTTTCTTACCATGGTCCGACTTGCCAGCAGTTTCTGCATCAACCACTTTCGCCGACAAGTCCAGGGGTTTGTCGGTGACATCTTTAGTTGGGGTCTGCTTTTCCAGGAGTGGGGGAGACCTGCCGTCTTTCCGGTCATGGCCAGCTTTCCGTGCATGGGGAGCAGATGGTGGAGGTGCCTCACCAGCATCGCTGCCTTTGGGAAGCTTCCCATTGGAGAGGCGAGAGGGTGGAAATTCACCACCCACGTTCATGTAGGGCTTTGGGAGAGTAACAGCGGAGGAGGGAGAGGTGGTGATCCTGGGGAAGTGTTTGTGGAAATCCGTGTAGGCATCCCCCACCTGGGCGGGGAGAGGGAGGCGGGGGGATGGCCGGGGCGAGTGCGGCAGCAGGAGCGCGGGATCTGCCGGCATGTTGGCAGGGGCCGGCTTGGCAGCAGGGACTCGGGGCTGCTTGCTGCTCTGGATGTGGGGGTAGGCGTGCGTGTCGACAGGGGTGCCTGGGCTCACACCCATCTTCCACGACAAGCTCTTATCCGGACAGTGCACCAGAGGTGGGATGGCCGGTGAAGCCGAAGCAGTCGAGAGCCTCATGGGCGACGCCAGCGACGAAGGGATGTGAGGAGCGACGTAGTGGGAGGGAGGCAGGTATAAAAAACGTTCACCGTTCGTACATACAGGTGAGTAAGCCAGGTGCTGTGGCAAGCTGTAGGTGGACTGCTGAGGTAGCAATGCCTTGTACATGTTCAATGAATACTTATTTGGTGAGTCAAGGAAAGGGTATATGGCAGGCGTTGCGCCCTCCATATAGGGGTTTACCCAGGGGAGCCTTAGGTAACTAGCACCATTGACACCGAGAGGACTCTGCCTGTCACCCGCAGCTCGGTCCAAACCCAGCGTCTCCCCCGTCGGGACAGAGTTTTTTTGTATTCCAGGTGGCGTTTTGTAAATAGCGCTGAAGCCGTTCGGGGCTTTCCCAGAGACAGCTGCGCTTTCTACCGCTTCGGGGGGATTAGACTTAAACTGTATCTCTGGATTTCTTTCAGGAGTAAATCCGAGGCCGGCTATCGAACTTGTAGCATCCCGCGATTTTTCCGAGCCAAGTCCGCACAAGCTGGAATAGATACTGGGGACTCTGAGTCCTTCTCGCATGAGGCCAGACCTGTCCATACTCAGAGCTGCGAGACTGTCAATGCGATGTGCTGTAGTCGCATCCACCTTTACAGAACAAGAAGTATGTTACTTTCACATCTAACTAACAAGACTGCCACTCAAGCTACAGATAGATCAGCATTTCAGAAGATAAACAGTAACAACAGAAACATGGTATTTGTTCTGAAAATGTACAGAGGCTGGTCACACTTGAAAATGGGAGAACAGGAACCTAGGGAGCAACATCAGCACCAATCTCTCCATATCCAAAATTCAACAGCCAGAAACAGAGGTGTGAAGACCCAAGCAGTCAGAAGTGGTCCAGAGACGATGCTCAGTGGCACCACTTCTGTGCGACAACAGGCTTCTCAGCCCCAGCCCTGCCAGAGCAAGTGCATGTGGGCTGTGGCATGGATACCAGAAAGAGAAGGATGAAGTGCCTCTCCTCCTCCTCCAGGACCTCTCCCTCTGCCACAGCTCTGCTCCAAGACTCACCACCACATTTCACAGGGTGAGACTTCTGAGGATGCAGCATGAAGAAAGGTCTACCATCGAATTTCTTTCCCCCATGTACACTCAAAGAAAGAAAAAACCCACCAACTTTGCTGCAACATTGATGTACTTAATGCTTACTTTAACTATTTTTGTTACACGTGCCAGTATTCTGCATGACATTATTTGTAACAGCAAAATTAAGAATCTGACGTCATACAACAACATACACCACAAAGCCAGCATCAAGAGATTAATGAGATAAACAAACAAAGCCCCAGTTTCACTCATGTCCCCAAGCCTGCTAGAGCTGCAACAGAAACCTGTTTTAATCATTTCTCCAAATGGATCACATAATAATATCCAGGGGCAGGAGTTGGGGTGCTGAGGACAGGCACAGATTCATCTGCAGCATGAAGCTTTTAACTTCTTACCACACTGTGATTCAGGTGATTTTCTTCCCTCAACTCCAATCTGCTTTTCGGTGCATCGCCATCATTAACTGGAATTTTCCTATTAAAAAACAGAAACTTACTGTTTGAAAACGCTCTGCACATCTCGGATCAGTACAAAATCATAACACCTCCATATTTTGATCCCCCTCAAGAAGTACCATGAGATAACGTATTTATCCTCCTCTGTACCCAAGCACAGAGACTACTTTGAAAAGCAAGGACCATTTGAAAATAAGCATAAAGGGTTTTGACACCAAAAATACACTAAGCACATCTCAGAGCGGCCTCTTCCAAAGCAAGTGGTTTTTGTCAAGGTCTTCTCTTTTGCCCCTTGCCCTTTTCTTTTTCCAAGGGGAGAATATCCCATTTTAAACGTACCCTGTTCATGTACCACCCATAAACACTGCTGAGGAAAAAATTAAAACACACATGCTAATATCATATGAACGTCAGCTATTCCATGCTAAAGAGGGAGCTGCACATCTGTGCTATACCAGTGTTGCAGCACTGGGGCTTGTTATCACAGAAATCACCAATAAAGAATATACCTTAGTGCCAAATTTCAAATCCCAGGGATAAAAATCGCTGACATGCAGCAGAAGGAAAGTTTCAGCATTACCCAAAAGAACTTCTTTCAATCAAAGTGTTTAAAGGCACACCATCACCATAGAGCAGAAATACGATTTTAATGTATTTGTTTTTAAAAAGATTCACCTTTCCTGCAAATAACATGTAAAATTATTATCCCTCAATAATTGTAAGGAAATTGAGGATGAAGAGTGAGAAAGCAAAGTGAGACACTTGGTCGTTTTCCTTTAGCTTATGTTCACAAATAGTATTCCCCGCAAAGACCAAAAAGTTTCCCCAGCTTCTTGAAGGCTTTTCACACAACAGTGAGAACAGGGGCTGAGAAGACAGAAAAACACTAAAACCACACAAAACCAACACAGAGAACCGCAGGCGTATCTGCAGCTTCTGCTCAGCATCATTCTGCTTTTCAGAAAACTGGGATTTAAGGGAAAAGGACACCAGCCAGTGACTGTGTCACCCCAAGGAAAACTATTAAAGACTGTAATTTTAATCATCGACTGAATTATACTCAAGAGGAAAAAAGGTAGAGGGGAGGAGAAATTCACATGTGGGAGATGGAAAGGCCACTACTGATCCTCTTTCACAGGACAAGCTGTTGGTCCAAAGGCAGGGAACGCAAAAGTCACAGACAGGAGGCAGGAGTTTGAGGCAGGAGCCCCTCTGCCACAGAGTCCCCACAAGAACACATGCACTATTTGGTTTAAATCCCTTTCATAAATACAGAATAATAAATTAATTGTAAAAGCACCTTTAAGGGCTGTAAACCCTTTAAAGGGTGTCCCCACTTCACTGACCCAGGTTGCCTGTTAAATAGTAAATCAGCATCTGCTCTGCTGCTCTCGGGCACGTCTTGTTTCTCTCCCCTTGCCCTCCCTCCAAGCTGGGCTGATCTCGATGCAAGGTGGCAGCTATCTGCTCCACTACTAGGGAAGCGAGCAAACTCCGAGAACCTCACTCTGCAGAATTACAGTGTGGTTTAACTTGCCAGAAGCTTAAATATTTACCTGTCTTCATTAATTCCACACATGCGGACCCTTTCATTGCTCATCCAACTATGAACGTTGCCATACAGGGGAGTTGCAGAAAGCATGACGTCTTCTTAAAAATCACCGCTTTTCTTCACGGTTTTATATTCTATTAGGAAAAAAAAAAAGAAAAGAAAAGAAAAAAAAGTTGAGCAGATTTGTCTAGGAGGAAGTGCAAACACCACGGCGGAGCAGCCAGCCTCCCTCCGGGTAATTAATAATGAATGCAGGATTGGTGCAGGGAGTGAGCTGCCTACGTTAACCGCTAAGGGAGATACCCGGCAATAAAGGAGCAAATTGAGGGCATTTATAGGTCAGAGGAGATGGATCTTCTCCCCAGCGCACATCCAGAAAATTAAGAATCATTCCAGGCTATCGACAAATAAAAGTTTCTCCGCAGCCTTTCATTTCCACGAGAAATGACTCAGCTGGCCAAGTACACACCAGCCCCCAAATCCTCATCTTACACAGACTGAACCAAGGAGGGAGACCCCTTGGGCCTGGAGGAACATGTGAACTACCCACAGGTGCTCACCAAAGCCTGTGGTGCTTTGCTCACCAAAGGAACACATAGGAGCAGGACAGCATGGCAAGAACAACCACATACCCCGTGTATTCGCTACGCTGATCGCTGATAAGGCCTTTACGCGAGGACTTAAAACTGAAGAGACACTGCTACAGAAGGGATCTAAATAAAAACCTCCCCTTTAGCATCTGCACATGACTAACTTGGAGAAAGGGGTTAAAAATAGTAAGTGGGTTGGCAAGCTCCCCACCCCTTGATTTGATTAAGTGCGGAGCCCTGGTGGCTTCTGCATTGGAGCTGCTGCTGCTGCTGCTGCTGCTGCTGCTGCTGCTGCGAGTGCTTTCAGTAATTCAATGATGCCTGCTCACTCCAGGGAAAGAAATCATTAGCGGGCTCACTGGAGAAGTATTAGCAGTCCAAGAGGATCGGTGCCGTGTGCAGCCGGAGAGGCAGGTGAAAAGTAACCACATTTTCGCGTCCAGCAGCAGAGAGGGAAAGGCTTTTCCTCCCCTCTACCTTGCCTAATGCCACCTCCGTTCGCATTAAATTCTAGTTTGCTGCATGAGCGAAGTGTCAGGACAAGCTGCGTTTTATTAACAGGATTATCGCGGCGCATGATTTATTTCAGTGCAAGATTTTAATTGCTCTTCGGAGGTTGAGTCGTTTCTTTTGACTGAGCTTCAGCCTGCATCCTGCTGCTAAATGCTGGGTTAATAAGTAGGGGGAGCCTTTAATGCACAGGATATCCCTCAGCTCTTCCTCTCTCACAAAAATAGAAGCCTTTAAGCAGGAGGCATGATACTCCTTTTACACACACACACACAAACCAGTAACGGGCGATTGACCACTGGGAGTTTAGACTGGGAGTTTAATGCCTAAACGTCTCCCAAAGCATCCATGCTTCCCCAGCAAACTCATTTCCTTTGTCAGACTACAAAATATGCAAATGATCACTTTGGCATTTAATGGGGAAGAAGCCCAGATTGGGCCTTTAACACAATACTTCACACACGTTCAGAGAGGTTTAAGAACTGAAACGGCAGGAAAGCCTTGTTCCCCAACACTTTTTTCTCCCCTCAGAGAGGCCTTTTGTGCAAAATTCTACGTCTGGAACAAATGTATATTAATGAAACGGCATGTTGACACTCCTCTCTCCACAACAGTTAGCTTTCCCTAATGAAGTCCGCACAAATTGCTGTGAGGAAACAAAAATCCGTGGAGGTTGGATAGCGCACTATCATTCAAAAGGAGCTATTTCACTGGAAAGACGTTTTCTGGACAGATTTACTGGTTTCCAGATGCGCCGCTCGTAATGTTTTCAATAGAGGCAGCAGCAGCATGGAGAGAGTGATTTAGGGTTTTACGTAAGGTTAGTAGCCACCCCGAGCGCTGCCTTATCTGTGAGGGACGGGACACCAGCTCGGAGAAGGGCCTCGGTGGCACATGGCCCTGCTCCCTGTGCCCCGCTCTCCTCAGAGAGGCCGCCTGTGCCCGGCCTGGTTTCCTCGGTGGAAGTGTATCATTAAGATAAGGCGCAGTGCCTGAATTAGAGCCCATCAATCCCCTGACACGTGCAGATAGCGAAAGGTTGAAGTTGCACAGGGGGCCGAGAGCTTCTCCAGCCACAGCAGGTAATCTGGAGGCTCCATGTCCCACCAGCCGAGCAAGGGCAAAGCCCATCAGGTTGCAGGGAGGTAGTGGGATGCCCTGGGGGCCACTGGGCACAGAGCCCGCGCCCTCGACGGCTGCCAGTCCCTTCCCCAAAGCCACCCCTTGTCGCTGCCCGCCCTGGGTGCTCATGTGTGCAGTTATAATCATCGCCGCCCTGATGAACTTCTTGTGAACTGTTTAAAAGTGGAGGTCTGCTGAACGAGAAGCGGCGCCACTGCCAGCCATAATTTCATTGTAACAAGCAGCAGACTCTTAACTCTTCGCACACCCCGTCCCTCCCCCCCTCCTTTTCCCCGCAGGCAGCAGCCCGTCGGGGATGCTGGCTCGCAGGGGACTTCAGCGGCTCGGCCAAACGCCGGCAGCTCCTCGAGCCCTCCGCGCTGCAGCGACGGCGGCGGGGGCGTGGGGGGCACCGCACCTATTTATACTCAGCTTCCGCGGGGGAGGGCGCAGCCGGCCCCGTTATGCAACCTCGACGGCAGGCTGAGCGCCCCAGCGCACGGAGGAAACCGAGGACACGTCTCTCTTTTCCTCCCTCCCTCCTCCTGGTCCTCGTCCTCCCTGCCCGTCACCCACCGGGCCACCGTCGGCGCGCCTCGGGGCGCCGCAGCCCCCCCGGCTGCCCCCGCCGCTCTGCGCGGCGGGGCGCGGATCGGGGCTCGGCAGCCGGAGCGCGCACGGCATTTCCTCCGGGAGGTGTCTGGCCGATAAAGCCATTTGCGGCTAAATATAGACGGTGATGCACGGAGGAGGGAGGGAGGGAGGCGCGGGGAGGGGGGGGAGGGGGGCGGGAGTGAGACGCGCAACGCACACGCGGTTCCGCAGCGATGCCGCCGTGCGAAACCAGTTGTGAAAAGCGCCTGCAAGCACTAACCTGCCTCCCGGCGTGCTGCCGAGCGGGGCCCCGGCGTGCCGAGCCGTGCCGTGCGGAGCCGAGCCGAGCCCCGCCGGGAACACCCACCGGCCCGCGCAGCCCGCGCCCCGCCGGCCCCGCGCCGCAGAGGCAGGCACAGACACACACCGCGCTGATTAAAAAGGGAAACGTTTGGGTCTCCCTCGCAACGTCAACAGACTTTTGGCAGCCATTGACGCCAGCAGCAGCAAAGTTTTGTTAACACGCTCCTGGCGTGGAAACGAGAAAAACCCGATGCCCGCGGGGAGGGGGGAGAAGGAGGAGGTGGAAGCCTCCACTTCTCCGCGCCTCCGGGGGAAAGAGGGAAGGGGATGGCATCACCACCCGGGCCAAAGCAGCCTCCTCTTGCCCCCTCCCTTCCCAGCCCCCCCATGACCCCGGGGTGCCCAGCACCGAGTTTGTGAGGTGAAAGTCTCAGCGGGGAGGGAGGAGGGGGGGGTTGGAGGAAGCCCGGCGGGGCCGGCGGCTGCAGCGAGCCAGGAAGCGGGGCGGGAGGAGAATTGCAGCGGCGCACGAGTTCCCTTTTGGCGCCTTTACTCTTTTCCACCTCCGAGCTCCGCCTGGCAGCCCGCCAGTTTCCACTGCACAAGCCACGGAGCCGGCAGCAGCAGCGGCAGCGCAGCGGCAGCCGGCGGGGAGGGCTGCGAGGGGTATAAAAAAAGACTTCTGCGAGCGCCGATGGCACCGACGGAGCGGCAGGCAAACAACCCGGCCTTTCGGATATTAAAAACGATGCAATAAATTACGCGGCTCTGATCCCTCCCCCACATCACCACCACTTCCCCCCCCCCTCCGCTCCGCCACCGCCCGGTTCCAGGCCAGTGGAAGGATCATTTCTAGATTTGTGAAAATCCCTGAGAGAGAAGTGAAAAGCAATCGGGGACTCGTAGCGATCCACTTCGATTAGCCCTCAGCCCCGTTTATCTGGAGCTTGATTTAAAGGGCAGCGCTCGCACGGTATTTATAAGCTTAAATACAGAGCTGATGCTTATGAATGTGTTTAGGTACCTCGTTTATCTTGTACCTCCGACTTACATATTTACGAGTTACAAAAACAACGACCTGTGCCACTGCTAGAAAGGAGACTTCAGAGACACGGTATTGCTGCACCGTTTACAATGCGCCGTATAAAGCTCTGGAAGCAGCCAGCGATCTAATATTAGACAAGTGTTTAAAGAACAGGCTTGGTTGCGCTTTTTATACATACATATATAAAAAAATAAAAAATACTGTGGGTTATTTTTTGCAACCTCCACACGGCATCACCGCTAGTGACACGTTTTGTAAACCAGAGGAGGAAGCTGCAGACTAAGTAGCCGCCGCACGGATCCGCGGATTAGAGTAGAAGTTTGACCTTTACCCGGGACGTGTGGCATTTCATTTAACCATAAAGCTAAGCACAATGCGCCAGCGAGATCGCTAAACCGATTTAAAATACATATTGAGTCATGCACGACAGTAGTGCATCTCGGTTTAGGCAGCGTGCAGGCAGCGCAAGGGGGTCGGCGTCTATTTTTAAGCCTCCTGCCGCAGCCACCCCCGTCGTCCCCGTGTCCCCCCCTCACCGCGGCTCCCACACCGTCACGTGTCGAACAGCGACCGGGACTTTCTGCCGTGTAAACACGGCGCGGCGGAGCCGACCGAGGGCACCCGGGGCCGCCAAACCAGCGCCAACACCCGCACCAGCACCAGCGGGGCATCCTCCCCGCCCCGGGCACCGCCACGCCGGGCTGCGCTTGGCTCCGGCCCCACGGAGACACCCCCGCCCGCAGGGGGCTCCGGCGGGGGCGGCCCCTCCGGCACAGGCGGCCCGAGGGAGCGGCGGCCCCCGCGCTCCCCCCGCGCCGCCTGTCACGCCTTGGACCCTGCACAGACAGTCGCAGAGCCGTAGCGGCAGCGGCGCGTTCCCCCTCTCCCATATGCTGCGAGGCGAATCATTGCATCGCTCTCAGCGCCGGCGGCAGCCAAAAAGAGAGGGGGGGGAAAGTTTTCAATTAATGATAAGCCTAGGAACTGGGGAAGGGGGCGGGGGAGGAGGCCAATGAGGGAAAGTTAAAATGGCTGGCGATCCTTCAAATAACCCTGGCTGCCTTCCCCCGGAGCCCGCACGGCGCTGCCTGCCGTGGAGCCCCAGGGGAAGACCCGGACCCCCACACACACCTCGTCGGGGTGCCCTGGGGGCCAAGGTTGCCTCGGAGGGGCAAAGCTGCCTCAGCACACGGCGATGCCCACACCTGAAGGTTACGGGACATTTTGCATGGCGGGGGCACTCGCTCCCATCCCCATCCCCCCCCCTTCCCTCCCTCCGGTTAAAACACATCAAGGGGGTGCGAAGGAGAGACTGCAAAGGCTCCCACGCACACAGCGGGGAGAGGTGAGGCAGCTGGTACCCAACTTTGAGGCATCACTGCATGAAGGATTTCCCAGAGATTCGCGGGAAACACCGACCCCGTCCGCCGCACTGGCAGCCCTGCACCGCCGCTACGGCGTCCGCCCCCGAGCCGCCCCCCCCCCGGGCGGGGGATGTCTCCCCCCCCCGCCAGCGCACACCGCGGCGGCGGGCGGGATGCTCCCCCCGGGGGGGCGGGGGATTCCTGCCGCCGCTCCGGCCGTGCCGGGAACAAGGCTGCCGGAGGAGGCGGTGGCGGAGGAGGGAGGGAGGGAGCCGCAAACCGGCTCAGCCGCAGGAACCCCCCGGGCCCCCGCGCAGACGGGGCCCCCCGGCGAGAGCCCGGGCTCCCTCCTTCGCCCACCCGCCGCGGCATCTCCCTACCCAGGCCGTCCGCGCCATTTTAGACATACACACTCACTCACTCACTCGCGCACACACACGCACGGGAGCGAGGTTTCCGCTGCTGCTGCTGCTGCCAGAGACAACAGGCAGCAGCCGAGCCCGGGCTGCGCAGGAGGAGCAGCGGCAGCAGTAGGAGAGGGACACACACACATGCAAGCACACACACACCCACGCACCGCGGGCCAGGCAGAAATGTGCATTTCAGGTAATTTAAGGCCGCATTCCCGGAGCGGGGAAGGAAAAGCGCAGGCCTGCGCGACCCCCCCCCCTCCAAGCCCATTAACCCGCCGCGCACTCGGCATCCCGGGAGCCCTTCATTGTTGCTTTTATTCCGTATGGCTTTTGCTTTCCAGGAGGGGGATAGAAAGAATAAGAGAGAGGGGAGGGGAGAAAAAAAAGAAAAAAAGAAAAATACCACCAAGCCAGCCCCTTCCCCCCGCTCGTCCCCCATTGTTCGGCCGCGGGAGGCTGGGCGAGCGCAGCGCCACGGGCTCGCCATTAGCCGGGCTCCGCCGAGCCCCCCCCACCCCCAATAGCTCGAGAAACTTATGAGGCGAGAGGAGGGGGGGAGCCCCCCCGCGAATACAAAAGTCCCAGCGCTCCTGCGAGAGAGAGAGTTGGGCGAAGGCCTGCGCTCACTTCCGCAACGTTATCCTTGCAGAAATACCGGAGCACGGCCCCCCCGTTTCCTTCCCCCAGCCCCTGCCGCACCCCCGGGGGGAAGGGGGGGTGGAGTGATTAATGGGACGTACGCCCTTGGTTTCCCTCCGGCCACCCCGGCACACCGCTCCCCGGCGCGGAGCCGCCGCCGCACGCTGGGCGGGGGCGGCCCCCCCACGCATCCGTCGGGGACGTTGGGAGATATTGATCACGGACGACTTAATTTTGCATAACTGCGGCTGACAGGGCCTGTGGTTCCCTCATTTACGGAGCAACAGCTTCGCGGAGCTGAGGGATGGGGAGCGGCTCCCTCCGCTTCTCCACAGGGCCCCCCCTCCCTCCCCGCAGCGGCAGCCCCGCAGCCCCGCCGGGGGACGGCGGCTCCCGCGCCTTATGCAGCAAATGGCCGGCGCACAACAGGGAAATATTAAAGTTAGGTGCCTCCGTCTCTCGTTCTACCTAGCAAGGCCGGCCTGGGAGCCTCTCGCTCCCCGCAGGGCTTTGTCTGCACAGCCACGGCGGGGCCGGGGCCAGGGCACGGGGACCTTCGCCGGCCGCATGTAAGAAAAAGTGCTTGGGAAGTTGGGGCTTTTTTCTCCTTTTTTTATTTTTTTTAATTCTCTTCTCCTCCCAACAACAAACAAACAGCTCGGTTTCTGCTGAACAATGCATAAAAATTAGCCTCGCCCCAAAGTTTATGTCGGGTTTATGGCGCTAACGTTTCTCTTTAACGGGAAACGCTTTCCCGAGCACTTCTGGAAAGCGCTGGCGAGCCCTCGGTTACGAAAGCTGCATTATGAGCACCTCGACTAAACGTCTCTGCAACTCCGTGTCCCGACCTCACATCAACCTTCTCCAGACCTTTAGAGGCAAATGTCCAAGGTGGGCACAGCCAGCGCCAACCACCGCCCGCCTCGGCGTGCGGAAAACACCGGGGAAAGAGAAAAGGAATCCCAACAACCACGCTCGGTTTTTCCGTGAAAAATTGTAAAATAAAAGTAATTTTTAAAAAAAGGTAAGAAAAAGGATTAAAAAAAAAAGGACATAAAGTTGCCGGTGGCGGCGGTGCCCCGGCGGAGAAGAGGGCAGCACGGAGGCCGCCGCCGGCCCTGCCTTCCCATCCCGGCGCTCCGCACCGAAACAAAGCAGCGAATCAACTGCGATGCAGATGGGCGGCTATGAATTTTTTGCTGCTGCTTAGAGCTTTAATTACTCGTTCTTGATCCGTGGGACTACGACACGACACCGCCAAGGTTAAAATGCCCTGAACAGCTCTGAGCAGATGTGAACGAGTTGGCAGACGCGCAAATGAGGTCTGCCTCTAAGCATGATAACAAGTGACTAATACATTGCATATCGCTGAAAGAAAATTATTTTTCTCTAATTTGCATTAGCTTTTTTTTTTTTTTTTAACGCCGGCGACATTCCCTCCTCAGAGGCAGCAGCATAATCCTGAAAATATTGCTCCGTGACTTTAAAAGATTTGGAAGGAGGCAGCGATTGCCAGTGTTTTGGCTATGCAAGTGTTTTGGCTATGCAGGCTTGTTTATCTTTCCGCCTTTGCTCCAAGGCGAAACTAGTTTCACAAGCAGTATTCTTGCAGAAAAATGGCACATGTCATATAAAACACCGGTTTATAGGAATTGATGCTAAAATTGTTGAATGACTACTGGTGTACTTTTGCCACTAATAGCATAGCGTAATCCATAAAGGACCAAGGGGACAGTCAAGGCCAAAAGAGAAAAAAAAATAGATTGATTGGAGAGAAATAGATAAAGACAACCCATCGACCAAAATTACTAACACGGGGAGGGGGGGAGGAAATAAACATCTCCCCTTACCACCTGCTTTCCACCCCAGGGCCGCGTCGTCAAAAAGACAATAGTATGTGGAGGTCACTTACTATATAAAACACAGCGATTCTCGTAGGTAGCGAAATTATGTCAAGTACAAATATAGGCCGGAACCCAGTTCTCCAAGTTCCCTTGACTTTCCAGAGGCTCTTCTGAAAGGGCCAGGAGATCACTCTGGGTACCGGAGCAAACTTCAAGAACAGACCGCATTTTATATCCTACGCTCAGATGGTAAACCGAGGGGCTTAGATGCAGAGGCTTTGAGCAGAAAATAGCAATTTATGCACGAGGAGTTTTACACTGAAGACCTACTCCAGGGGTCCCTGCGCGTCCAGGTTATCGGGGGTCGCATGCTGCCATCTCAAGCGATAACAACTTCTCCTCTGCCAACACGTGTTTGGGAGGGAGACGGGCTGCCAGCCCCCGCACCGCCTTGCGCCCGAGGCCAGCAGCGGCTCGGAGCGGGGCTGCCCCCTCCTCCCGCGGGGAGGCCGGGACGCCTTTCCCGCTGCTCCCGCGAAGTCACCAGGGCCGGCGCAAACCTGCCGCCGGGGGGGATTTCCCAGCGCCGGGGCCGGGCACGGAGCCGGCCGCTCCTCCCGCTGCCTCTCTGCGCTTGTAAATCAAGCGGAGGAGGAAAGGGGGGTCGAGGGAGGTGGGGGAGGACGCTTCTCCCCGCCCAGTGGCGTTTGCTTAAGCGACGCGGCGGGCGGCCGGGGGACGATGCTGGGCGCCCCTCCGTCGCCCGGGATGCTCCGCAGAGCCCCGCGGCCGTCCCGCCGGGCCCCGCAGCGCCGGGCGGTGCCTCCGGGAGCGGCGGGGCGGCCCCGGGGCCGCTCCGGCCGCAGCGAGAGCTTTTGTGTGCGAGTGCCGGCGAGGCGCGGGCTTTTCGCGCTCCAACAGCTGTCACATTATTTGCACTGGCTGTAAACAGCCTTCGCCTTCCCCCCCCCACACCCCGCCTTGCCACAGAGTTAAACCCAGACTAACAATCCCCAGTTAGAGATCAAACCAACAACAGCAGCATTGTGTCTGCCTTCATTGCTTTACCATCAACTACTGCAGCTGGTTTACTCGAAACAAGGAACACCCTCTACCCACCTCCCCCGCCCAGGGTCCAGAAACGTGCTTGTTCCCAGCGGTTGGCCAGGCGGAGCCGCGCTGCTCCGGGGGGATTCTGCGGGCCGGGGCTGGGGGGTGCTGCTCCGCCAACGCGATGCCGGCGGGGTCCCGAGCGCCGCGGGGCTACTCCCCACAGCGGAGAGGGGTTTCCAGTCAGCACTCACGCCCGACGAAACGCCTTCAAGTCAGAAGTTGAGCTCCGCTCTCGGTCTGGCTTTTGGGAAGGGCGAGGGGGAACCCCGCTGTAGCGGGGAAAGCCGCGCCTGCAGCTGCGCGGCGCCCCGCGGCACACGGCGAGCTCGCCCCCGCGGCGCGTCCCCGAGCAGCCCTTCCCCGGGAAAGTCGGGCTCTCCACAGTCCCTGCCGGGCCGCCTCGCCCCGGGCCGCCGGTCCGACCTGCTGTGGCAGCGAATCTCCCGCCGAGGGCCCCCTCCGCCGCCCCTGCCCTGGGCGGTGACCCCGCAACCCGCGGCGGCCCCGGCCCCTCCGCGCAGCCGGTCGGCTGAGACGCACTTCCACCTTCCTCCCTTTCTATCGTAAGGCAAGGAAGAAAAGATGCCAATGACCTAAAGTACGTCTCCAGCTTCGCTCACGATACAACCACCTGGCAGCAAAGGAGTGCACTGCACACTCTCAGTGGGCCTTCTGTTGGGCACAGCTGGAATTTGAGTGTAAATCCTCGTACCTCCTTCCCTGCCCTTACTTGTTTTTACATCAACAGCAAAGCTAGAGGAGAGGTGGAATTTACTTTACAGAAGCAAGGGAAAAATAAATCTGTTCGAGGAAACCGTTCTGTGCCCAGTCTGACTCCTGGTATTACCCAAATTATGTGTCTCTTAAGGGAAATTCAAGACACAGCAACTTCCTCTGAAATTTGTGTCCCACACAAACTCTTGAAGAGGCTATAGGAGATGGAGTAACACTTTCTAGGTACCTATACGCAGTTTGAGAGCCGGCACCAGAAAGGAAAAATAGCTGATTTTATTGGAAACACGTCTCCATCTGGGCCTGACTCCTGCCAAAGGGCAGCACTCCCCAGGCAGGTTAGGTGCTTCACACCAACGTGATAAGTCTCCAATCGACTTCTGAATCTGATTCACTGACCAAAGATGCCAGTATGTACTCGCAGGTCAGTATCATCGACTCTTCATTGCCTATACGTAGCTAGAAATCTGCTGGCCTGGTAAAAACCACTGCTAACAGAACAATGTCAGCAAAGGCTGCAACAGAGTCTTGTGAGAGACGGGAGATTCGTGCCTACTGAGGCTCTTTCAGCACAAAGGCTTTTAGAGGAAGAAGAGAGAGAAGGGGGAAAAAAAGGAGGGAGGGCTCTCGTGTTTCAGGGCTGCTGTCCCCTGGGAACCAAGAACCAAGTGTAGCTTCAATCAAATGCTGACTTCTCCTCCGGGAGCTCAGTAGGAAACCTGATCTCACTAGCTCATGCCTGCCTCCATGCATATAGGCTGGATTTTCTTTCATACCAGCAATTTGTATAAAGAGGGGAGCCAATACAGTTTATTGCAAACGAGATCTCGCAGTAATGGATCTAGAGAGATATTTCTGTAGCTAAAATAAGACAACCTTCAGCCACCTGCTCAGGGCAGGCCGCGCCACAGCCGCCTCCAGCTCCACACGCATGGCTCCGCTGTGGGCGCCCCTGGCACTGCACAGCACAGCCTCCCACGCACCTCCCTGAGCCCTGCATCCTCCCCAGCTGGCAGCAGCCGCCCTGGGTTGGGTTTTTTGTGCAATGCCAGGTTACACTTCCATTAAAACGTTTACCCTGGGAGATCACTTCCTGCTTGCAAGTATTGTCCCGGCTTCCCCTGCTGCTCCCAACTTTAGCCAGAGTTATTTCTCTCCTCGCCCAGTGTGGTGTGGAGACCCCAGGGTCTCCATCCCTGCTTGTTGGCCCTGAGCTGCCCTGGCACGGCAAAGCACAGCATGGCACAGCAGAGGAGGTCTGCGGGGAAAGGCAGGCCAGTCCTCCAGGCGGAGCTCCGCATAACTCCGCATAACTTCACACCGGGCTGCTTAATTCTGCACGGGGCTTTGCTAATCCACTTTGTGCTTGACTACTGAAACGGGAGGAAAGGAAAACACTGCACGGGGAGCACGACCAGGCCAGAGCAGGTTGAGCCTGGGGGACCGAAGATTGTGGGAAAGGCTTTCCCCAACACCCAGGTCAGCCTCCTACTGCTGTGGGCAAGCTGAAGAGGCTTAAAGCACAACACAGCACACTGGGGCGTGGGAGCAAAGGGGATTGCCTGGGGATCAGAGATCCCTGTAGGATCTCTCCATAGCTGGGAGCTTTCACACAGAGAAAGTTTGGCTCAGGGAGAGAATTTACACTTAGAGGAGCTCAGCCCATCCCTTCCCGTGCCATTAACAATTTCTCTGCTAATTTCAAGGAGAGCTGAGAATATGCCCCTACAGCTTTGATTTCACTTCTCTGTCCCTACCTGTCATCATAGGCAAATGCCATACTCAAGCCATAAGTAAACAAGCCCCACAAAGCTCTCTCACCCCTCCAGGAGACTCCCAGCTACAATGCCACCCCACTCCCAGGGAACGCAGGGGAAACACAGCAGTGGGTGAGGGACAGGCAGCCCCACAGCACCTGGTCCACACAAGCACAAGGACACTCGTCGGGCTGCCCAAGCATGGAGTCTGCTCTCTGTGCAAGTACAGGTGTATTTCTCTCTTCTATCAACTGTTCCAAGTACTGGCTACTCTGAAACTCCCATGAAGTTGGAATTCTGACTTTTATAACAGAGGATACAGGCCCAAATGTTTTGTAATATGCAAGTACTGAAAGACACACAAAACGTCCAGGTGAGGTATTCCCAAGCCTTAAATGAGCACTTGAGGTAAGAGCAAGAGCTACTCCAGCTGAAAACTAAAAGCAAAACACACTCTGAGAAAGAACAGGCTGACTGGCAGGCTGCAACCCACCGTGGGCCGTCTAGAGGTGTGTGGGGAATGACCCTGCTACAGCACTGTGCCAGTGCAGCTCCTGGATGCGGGAGATTGCTCCGAGGGCAGCAGGAGCCATGGAAAGGAGAGCATGTTTGCTGGGAGCACTCTCATCTCTCCTGGCCTGGCCGGGGAGGAGCAGGCAGAGGAAGCACAATGCCAGGCTTTCCCAGTGTGGGCTCGGCCGCGCAGCGTGGCCCCGAACCTCCCCCTTTCCCCTGTGCTCTACTGAACACACTCAGCTCTTTATACGAGCCGTTCCCAGTGTGGCTGGTGGATTCTGCACTTTCCACTTTAATTGTCTTATCCAAATAAAGCTTTGTTTTCCTTAGCACGACAATCCCAACATTCAGGCCGAGATTTTCATTGGACAGAGGAGATATTTTATTCTCCGATTGTTTAGGGAGTCAGGGCTTACACGGAACAGCCCTGGCTTGTGTGCCTCTGCTCACAATGGGGTCTTTGCAGCCCCAGTCTCCGTCATGTAGATTCATTTTCCGGAGAGATCGGGATGAGAATCATGTTTCTCTCAATTTCATAGCTTTCCAAGTCTACCCTAGACTTTAACAAGTCTTTTAGTTTGCACCTAGACAATAAATTTAGTTTAATTTAGCTTCCGGTCTTTAATTTTAGCAGGTCTTCTTTTTGCATGCAAATCAATATGGCAATTACCATCTAAAAGCTCGCCCAGCCCTAGGTCAATGTAAATTGATCATTGTCCGCCTTCTACAAAATAACACCGGGAGTCTGTGGTGCATAATGAGATTATACTGAAAACTGTCTTTCAGATCACAAATTATATTTCATGCTGTCAGGATCTTCTCCAAGCGGACTTCCTTGCATGTCTAATCACACAACACCAAATCTGTCAGCTCATGAGGCAGTTTTGGGGTGCAAAGAGCGAAGGGAGAGTCCCAAATAATTCAGACAACAGTTTCAGAAAACAGGCAGGCAGGTACAGAGGTGTGCTCTCACTCGCTAACTTTTCCAGCAGTGGAAGAGATGAGAGGAAAAATAATCCCCGCTCAGCCAAGAACTGTTGTCCAGCAAACATGAAAAAATTAATTCCCTGCTGGAAACCAGCAGAACTTTCCTAAAGCCACATTAGCAAGGAGTTCTTGGCCTCCTTTCCATCCCCACCTCGTCTGCTCAGCCATTCAAAGGAGCTTTGGCAGGCAGCCTGCTCCAGAGAAACCCCCACGAAGAACACACTCCCCTGGCAGAGACGTCCCTGCCCGCCGCAGCCTGGGGACCTGAGCGGGTCGGGTTGGAGGGAAAGGTCGCTCCGGAGCAGCGGTTGCTGTAAGCCGGTTCCCTGAAAGGCCAGAGGATTAACAGGATCTGCTCACGGCCAGGGGAACTCCCCCTGCCTGCAGCCCGGGCCTCCGCGCTGCCTCCGGCACACACACGCGATGCAGCCAGCGAGCACTGCTCCGCGGAGTTAAAAGGGGTGAGCCCAGCTCTCCACCCCACCGCTCAGGTTATTGCAACACCAAGAAAGAGGGGAGCAGGCCCGCTCTGGCCATCAATTATTTCTAAAGCAACACCAGCCTAAGGAGGAAGTATTAAACTCGGCTTCAGGCTGCTCTTTCTAAGCCTGCACTAAAACGTGATCTGTTGTGGTGTTCAGGGGAAAAGACTGCATCACACATCACCTGTGCAACCCAACTATGCTGCAGGGTCCCAGCAAGAGTCCAGACCTCTGTCAAGACATGCAGAAATCAGAGATCACCTGTCCTCCATACCAATCATCGATATACTCCAAGACATATTTACTCTGAGGGCAATGGCTGCTACAGCTATGACCTGAACTGGAGCAGGCCTTTTGCCTGTCTTTGCAGGGGCCACTCATCGGTCAAAGTTGAGAGACCTTGTAAACGACAGCCACAGATTGCCAGGACTACTTTGGTATGTGCAGCACTCATTATTTTGGGCTGTGGTGGCCTGCATCCATTTTCTCCACAAACGGAGACACGAAAGCATGTCAACAACTTAGTGCGGTCTCGCAGCTGCACAGATCCAGAAAGTTTGCTTGCACAGACTGTACAGGAGCCCCTGAAGCTTAGTTGCTGTTAGGGGACCTTGGCTTCTTCATCAGTTTTTAAAAAAGTGAATTATCATGGAGTGGAGGAACAGGAGGGAAAAGGGATGACGATTTTGAACTGCCTGAGAAGCTGCAGCTCTTGGCACATCCTGGTAAAGGCAGATACAGCGTGTGACACGGAGCCTAGATTGTCCACCAGCACAGGAATAAAGCCAAGGCACCAGTATTGTTTCAAGACCCAGTCCATATTTGGGCATTCAGCTCACACATCCTAAGTATTGCTCTAAATATTAGAGACATTTGCCAATGTGTGGTTCATAATGCGCTCAAATGGGAGAAGTCATTTCTGTTCGCTCTCAGATTACTGCCTTGGTCTTGATGGTGGGGGTTTTTTGGGGGGGGGGGGGGGGAGAAGGGAGGGAAACCCTGCTGAGTCTGTTTGCACTGGTCTCTATTAGATATGCAACAAATCTGCCATTTCCGGCGTTGCTTCTATCTAATTAGAGATGTATTTAGATGTGACGTGTAAATAAGCGCTGAGCTGCCTGCTGCCCTGGCTGCGCGGACTGCTCGGGAGCATTTCCAATAAGGCTGTAGCGCCCGGAACCAGGGCTCAGACAAAGAGGGATGGGAATGGTCTGCGCTGCAGGCGAATCCAACAAAACCAGCTTTTATCTATCGCTCTAAAGCCTTAACTGCTTTTAATCTGTACCGCCCAGGCTTGCACGCCAGGATCGCATCTCATCCACCGAGGATGTCTCAAGCACAAAAGGAAGCACACACATGCACGCAGGAGCTGCAAATAACCCCCAACCCACCCGAGCCTCAACGCAGACGCTGCTCTCCACCTGCCCTTACACTCCACGAGGTATGTGTGCTCCCGTGGGCTTCCAAACACCCCGAGGCAGGTACGCCCGGCTCCTGCCTGCACAGACAACGAGCCGAGGGCTGCCCCACGCTGTGAGCACACACGCGGCCCCGTGGGGCGGAGGGCGCCGAGCTGCCCAGGGACAAGTTGACGGGACCTGAAGGTGGCCAGGGAAACTCGCTCCCCGCGTGGGGCCAGGAACATCCATCGCAGGGGTTCCACTGCAGCCCGCAGGAAGGGAGGCGGGGGGGGGGCACGGCGGGCCCGCGGAAGGCGGAGAGCCCCAGGGACACCCCGATGCCGGGCCCCGATGCCCCCGAGCCCGAGGGGCTGCGGCAGCTTCCCCGGCCCTGCGGCGGCCTGACCCCGGCTCCAAGCGCTCCTCGGAGTTTCCAGAGAGAGGAAACTCCTGGGAACAAAATCATCTGGCGCTTGCTTCGTGAACTCTTTTCCTGTTGTGGGAAACATCTCTTATAAAGCCATTAGATGGACCGGGCAGCGCTGCCTCGTCCCGCCCCCCGGCTCCGACAGCATCCCTGCGATCGCTGCTGCTATCGCTGCTTTCCAATCCGGAGCAGCAAGCCCCGATCTTCTCTCGGCCTTAAGGGTTAACAACCATCTCCACCGAAAAAAAAAAAAAAAAAAAAAAAAAAAAAAAAAAAGAAAAAAGGGGGGGAAAAAAAAAAAAAAAAAGAAAAAATATCGCAGTGACCTTTTCCTCTCCGTCTCCCCCACTCTCCCTTTCAGGCTCTGGTTCCTGAGCTCGCAGGGAGCCTGAGCGGCTGTCTAGACCGATCTATCACAGACGGACAAACAATACCAGGAGAAGCCCCTGCCCGGTCCCTCAGCCTCCGCCACTCACCTTAGAAATGGCGAAGAACAGAAAAGTGACCGCGATACAATCCTCCCCGGTATATTTATAGCCTTCCACACAGCCCACCTTCATGCCTGACAAATGAGATTTTGTCTGCTCTCTGAGCGTACGCTCCAATAAACACACACTTCTTTTTTTTTTTTGGTGCCTGTTTGTTTTTGGTAACATTCGGGGCTCGTCCCGCCGACCTCAGGGCGGGCGACGGCCCACCACGCCCGTGAGGGGCGGCAGGTTTGACAGTCGGGGAGGGAGGGGTTCGGGGGGGGAGCAGTGGGGTTCCCGGTCACTCGTCCGTACGCAACCTCCCAACCTGGAAACTTCAATGTCCGTATTCATCACGCCCCTTCGCACCCAGCCCCCCTCACCCGAAGTGCTCCCTGGTCCCTGCCAGCCCTCCAGGTTGCGTATTAAAGAGGTATACGGGGCGAGGAGCCGGAGGTCTAACGCTGCAAAAGGCTGGGGAATAACTAATGAGCTGTGCAGCCCATTGATCCGGTGCATACTTCCTAATTAACTCTGAGTCACCTATTTGTGACAGCAATTCAAAGAACCGCACCAGGGATAAACTGTAACCCCGGCGCGCGAAGGCAACCCGGCGGGGGGGGGCGGAGGGAGGGAAGAGGCGGCGGAGGGTGGGGGGCTGGGGGAGGAATTTGCTCCTAATCCTCCTAAAAGCAATTAGAGTGAGCGCTGCGCTGGCTACCTCTCGGGAAGAAGAAAAAAAAAAAAGAAAGGAAAAAAAACCACCCAGCGGCTCCGACAGCAGAACCGAAAGGAAATGAATCGGTGTGTCGCAAGGGCGACAGCACCGGGCTCCAGACAGACAGGCAAGCACCAGCGTCTCGGGGACGAAAGTCGGCGAGAGAGGCGGCTAGAGGAAGGGGAACGCCGGGCTCGGTTGGGCAGCGGCCCGCACGGAGCTGCGGGAGGAGCGGCGACCCGGGAGCGGCAGAGTCACCGGCGGGGGATGCGGACGCTGCCCGGGGGACCGAGACCCAGCACCGCCCGCCCGCTCTCGCCCCCAGCTTTGTTCCCAAGCGGCTCTGGTGGGGCATTGCTCTTCCTGGCCGCCCCCCGCGGTAGGGCCACGGGGAGGGGGCGGGAAAAAAAAAGTTAATAGAAACCTTTGGAAAATCCAGGCTTGGCTACGTGGTGCGGGTTGGGCTCCCCCCGCCCTCCCCCCCCCCCTTTTTTAATACAAACACGAATACAAAAGCTGCGGGCTCCAAAGAGCAGATGAAAGCAATGAACAGAGTTTCTGGAAAAGATTCATTAGTGGGAATTAATGCCGCGAGGAGCTCCGAGGCGATACCATTAAAGCCAGTCCCCATACTTTGTCAGTTTTGCACCGCTCACTAGGGTGGGGGCTTTTTTTTTTTTTCTTGTCGGGGTAGATGGGGGAGGTTCTTTTCGCCTCCCCCTCGCCCCCTCTACGATCACCAAACCCGGCATCCGACAGACATCGCGGAAACGAGAGGGGGAGGAAGGAGGAGGAAAAAAAAACAACCACCCAACACACACACACATCGAGAAAGAGGAACGTGAACGTTCCGCAGCCCTCGCCCCCGGACTCGCTCCGCGAACATCAAATGCATGCCTCATATGCTGCGCAGAGCCGCCCCACTTGGCCCCGGCTTCACAAAGCAGCCTCCGCTGCCTCCCCGCCTGGCCGTCCCCCTCCGACCGGCCCTTTGATGGCAAGCCCCGAGCCTCCCTCTGGCTCGCTCTCCCAACTCCAAACTACATTTTCGGGCTGACTAAACTTCCGTGTCACGCCGGACCTCACGCCAGCACAGCTCCGCGTACGGGAAAACCCCGGGCCGCCCTACCCCACGTGCGCGGCGGCGCCCGCCCCGCCGGGGCGGAGGGACAGGGGGGAGCAGCGCCCCGGGCTCTCCCGGCGAGGGGAAGGGCAGCCGACAGCGGGTTCTCCCCGCCGCTCACCTGCCCGGCGCCGCAGGACCGCGCTCTGCTCCCGGCGGGGAGCGCGGAACCCGGCCCTCCCGGCGTGGGGGCCGTCCCCGCTCCGCGAGTCGGCAGCGCCGCTCCTCGCTCGCCCCGTCCCACGGGAGCCCCCGCAACGCCGCTTGCTCCGGCGCCTTCCCAGTCACAAAAGTGCGAGACAGCGAGAACACCGCCACCACTCCCCACACGGACGCACCGGAGCCAACAACGCGACCGGGGTGCTTCCCCCTCCGCCTCCGCTGCCCCAAACAGGCATCTTTACCGGCAACTGCCTCCAAACTTCCCCTGCGCCGCCGCAGCCCCGGAGGCGCACCGGCAGACCCCTCTGACCCCGCCGCTCCCGCCCGAGCCCCGCTGCCCCGCGCCGTAACTTTCTGCGGCGCCGCCGCCGCCGCTCTGCCTTCCCTTCCCCGCGGCGGGTCGGGGGGAGCCCCGCGACCGCCCCGTCACCGCGGGACTCGGCGGCGGCGGCTCTTCCGCACGGGAGCTGTTCGCGGAGCGGAGCACAGACCTTCCTTCCGCGCCGCGGGTCCCCACACCGTCGCCTGGCCCTGCTGCTCTCTCCCTGGAAGGGCAGCCCCGTCAGGGGTGGGAGGAAGAGGCGAGAAAAGTTTCACGATCCCACTCTCCCTCTCTTTTGGGTGCGTGTTCCGCGGCTTGCCCCGGCGCGGGCGGGTCGGGGAAGGGGTGCGAAAAGAGCAGGGAGCTGCGGGGCGCCGGAGCGCGGCCGCCTTCTGCGCCGACGGGGCAGGTGCCCACGGGAAGGGCTTTACTCCTCGGCTCGGCTGGGCTCAGCAGCGGGAGTGGGAGCGGCAGCCCGCGATGCTCATTCCGGCTGCCGGCTCTGGTTTGGCAGCGCCATGTTGCTGGCTTGCTCCGGGCGAAGTTCCTGCGCTGGCGAGCGCGGCGCTCCCCACATCTCGCCCGCGCCGCCGTCTCCCGTGCCCTGGCCGCCGCGGCTTTGTGTGTGTGTGGCTGGGGATTTAATTCTCCTCCTCCTCTTCTCCTCCTCTCTCTCTCTCTCTCTTTTTCTTCCTCTCCCCCCCCTCCCCTCTTTAGTCCGCCGGGAAAGCCGCTCTTCCTCACCTTGCCGCTGGGAGACCGGGCTCCGTCTGCTGCACGCTGCGCTCCCCTCGCATCCCCCCTCCCCCTCTTCCTCCTCCTCCTCCTCCTCCTCCTCCTCTAGCCGCCGCCTCCCCTCCCTTCCCCTCCCCCCGGGCAGGCGCTGCACCGAGGGAGCCGCCGCCAGCAGCAGCGGCAGCAGCAGCGCCGCCACCGCTTTTTCCCTCAGCAAGTTTCCCCCTCCCCTGGCTGCGTTTCCCTGCCCAGGCAGGGATCGCCCGGCCGCTCGCCCGCTTCCCCCCCCCTTGCCCTGACTAATTGATTTGCCCCCCCTTGCCGCGCCGCCAGCCCCTCGCCTCGCCCGCTCCCCCCGGCTGGCACAGCTCGCTGCCAAGCTGCGGCGCCCCGGGGAGGACTCCGCGCTCCCGCGCTCCCCGGCCGGCAGGAGGGGAAAGCCGCCCCCCCGCCCCGCCGATACTCTCCTCTCTCGCTACCCAGAAGGCCAGTGGAGAACCGCAATTACCATAAAGCTCCGCTCACTCCGCTCCGCCAAGCTGTCAAAACCCCGGCGGCGGCGGCGCTGCCAGACATCGCTGCGAGCCTCCGCGGCGGGTCGCGCCGCGCTGCCACCCCCCGCCACCCTGCTCGCCCCCGGCCCCTCCGCTGGGTGCCCTCGATCCTCCCGCCTCGCTCCCCCCCGCGCTCTCCGCAGCACCGCGGTGCTTGGAATCCCCCCCCGGCGGTGCAGCCCGCGCCCCTCAACCAGACCCGCCGGCTCCGGGTTCCCCCCGTCGCGCAAAGGCATCCCCGCTCCCCCAGGACCTGCCGAGGGCTCGCAGCCGTCGTAACCCCCGCAGAGGGTCACACTAACGCACGGACCCTTTCGTCCGCAGCCTCCCACACTCGTGGAGGGCTGTGTGTGTCGCCCCCCGACCCCGGGGCCCCTCTCTGGTCCCACCCGCCGCCCCCAGGTTCGCGTGGTACGCGGCTCGGCCGCGCTGATTTCCGCGCTTCCCCCCGGTCCGCCTCTCCGAGCTCTGAATCGGGGTGGAAAAAAAGCCACTCGTTTGTCAACGTCTGCATTGCGGGGGGCGGGGGGGCCGAGGGGGACCTTATTAAAGCGCGTTTTCGCCTGATCCGGCTTTGGCAGCCCTTAACGCGCTTTTTACCGGGTGTGAGCGGTGTGGCAACCCGGGGTAGGGTGACGACTCAAGGGCCGTTTCCCTCGCTGGCATTTCTACGACTGCTTTAAGATTCCTGCCCGGAACGTGGAGCCCTTTAATCTCCGGGTTGGTAGTTATCGGCTGCATCTATTTACTTTGGCAAGGCAACTTTTGGCTCGGCGAGCTCGACTCGTAAATTTCACGTTCATAACGCCCATTCCCCGCCGATACTCCCAGGTTTAGTCCCGCAGAGCCCGCGGCGCGGAGGCTCTCGGGGCGGCCCCGGCCTCAGGGCCAGGCGGGCTCTCGGTCCCACTGCTCCTCCGCACCTCCCGGCGCCTTCCCGGGGAAGCGGGAGTTCTGCCACCTCAGCGCCGCCGGCGCCGCATCGAGCCCTTCTCCCCGCCGCTCGGTGTGGGAGCGACTGCCAGCCAAACGCCAGGCGATTAACGCGGACAGTTCGCCCCGGGGGGGATTTTTAATCGCCTCGTTCAGGATCCTGCGTGAAAAGGCTGCGGTGACGCTACGAGCTGCGAAAGCTTCCCTCGCCGAGAGCACCGGAGCAGCAAGAAGGACGATGAGAATGCAGCGCCGGAGCAGGACGGCCGGGGCTGCCTGCCTGCTCTCCGCCACTGCTGCTTATCTCTGAAGATGGAAAAGTAACAGTTCTTCAAGGTTCTCCTTACAAAGCTTTCCCCCTCCCAAATACAAAAGTTTTTAATCGAGAATCTATGCCACGTCTAGAAAAAAAACAAACGTGGTGGTCGGTCGATGCTCGGGAAGGGGACACGAAGTGCAAGCACACACACACACACACACACATCCACCCAGGTCACGGCCAGAGGGCTGGCATTTCATGAAACTGCCATACGGGCTTCAGAGTTTCTCTACGTCTCTCTTAAAAAACTCTTCCATCTTAAAGCAGAAGTGAAATATCCACCATCTGAAACCCGAAACTCCAGCGGCACCGCTCAGCTTCCTCACAGGGGAGCCCGGGGAACCGCCAAGTACGGCGACCAGGATGCGGTCCCACCGTGCTGACCAACGGGGAACACGGCCCTGGGCAGCGGCCGGGTTTGGTCCTGGCGCGCCGGACCACGCATCTGAAAAGGCTCCCACACGTTTTTTTAATCTCCGATAACAAGCAGAAGGACACCTGGCCTATTACGCTGTAAAGCTATTTTTTATAAAGATGTTTTAGGGCTAGACATTAAAAGTTATTAGACTGAACACACGTGAGTTACAGGCACACAGCTGGAGGGGAGGCCTCTGTTGGATTTTTTTTCCTTTTCCTAGGAAATCCTCATTAAAATTGCTTCTTTCCATAGGAAAGCAGAACTAGCGCGTTTCCTGGCGAGGTGGCCGCAGACGCGGCTTCCCCGCTGCATTGATCTGGGCTTTGTCTCTCCCCGCAAGTCTGGATTCGCGGTGCCAGCGGCCCGCACTTGCATCACAAAAGTCGCCCTCTCCCCTTCCCCCGAGCTGCGAACTACGGATCACATGTGTGTGCCTACAGTGTGGGGCTGGGATGGTTGGGGTTTTTTTTTGTTTTTCACTAATGACTTAAAGTTATCTCGGGGTAAGCTTGCTCCGCTTTTATTTTTAACCATAAACTTTCTTTCTTTGTGAACGCAGTTTTCTTCGTGGCGGGGAGGAACAGACCGGTTCTTGTTTGCCTCTGTGCCTTTTTTGTTCCCTGGGTCCCCGAGCTTTGCAGCAGGAGGCTGGCGGCTCCCGGCGAAGACATTGGGGCTTCAGTTCGCTCCTCTCGCGGCCTGCCCCGGCCCGGCTGCGAGGGTCCGGCGGGCACCGTCGAGCTAACCCCGGAAAATTCAGAGCATGCTCTTGCCTTGCGGATTACCGGGCGGTCTCCCCCCCCCTCCCACACGCCCCGGAGGGAGCTGACCCCCGGGTCAGGCCGCTGCACACTGCTCTCTCCCCGGGAGCGGAGGGGGGGCTCCGCGCTGCCGCTGCGGCCGCCGAAGAGCCTGGCGAAGGATGCGCTCGCAAAAACGGCTGCTCCGATAATGCTAAGTACTTAACCTCCTCGTAAAGACAAATCCATTGTTAATGGCAGAATGGGCTTCTCGCAGGAGGCTTCCAAGTGGGATGGCTTTATGCCGGCTCTCATTTACCTCCAGCGCCGCCTCTAATTGGAAGCTTCCCCATCCTCCCCGCGTCCCAGGCCCGCACACCTCAGAAAGTTGGGGGTTAAACCATATGAGCGGCGAGGCATGGCCCCCTCCACGCCCCGCTCCCGTGCCCACCAAAAGGCAACCTGAGCACACAGGTCCTCTGGTCACGGGAAATGAGACCGAGGGGAGATGGGCGCTGCGAAGGTAAAATGAATTAATGCAAGCGAGGTGTTCAGACAGCCTGGTGATGAGTGCTAGGAAAGGCCTATAAATAACAGATCACTGTCCTAAGCTCTGAATTGCCCTGCTTGAGTGTGTCTTAAATCAGACCTTTATCATTGGTTATTGTAAGGCTGTTTTTAATGGAAGTGTAGAAATCTGAATAACAAAACAAGACAAGCCTCAATTGGCGTTATACAGGGTCTGCAGCGCTTTCAGACCTGACACGGCGTCAGCATATTGTTACATCGCCATGCAACTCCCCGTGCAGTCAAAGGGGTTTTGCATAGCAGAAGTACTATAATTTCACTTCGTGGTTCAGGGCTACTCCGTTGACAGGAGATCCATAATTTTCCCTCCGTCTCCCCAGAAGAGTCTGAGACGCGATCGGTTCACGGACTAAGCGCCACTATCTTTTTTTTACGAAGGCAAATTGATAAACCGTTCCTGTTGTGTTTGCCTTGCTCCGCACCCCTTCCCTGCTCCACGAAACAGCGGAGATGCCCGCGGTCCCCGGGGCCCCGTTGGCCGCCCGGGGCGGACAGCCCGGGAGGAACAGGCGGACAAACACATGCACTATCGGCCTGCCCCCAGCCAGGGAGCTCGGCCTGCCGCCCGCTGCTGGGGAAGCGCTGGCTGGGCCCGGGCAGAGCTCGGTGCGGGGAGCGCAGCGCCGAGGCCACCGGGCCCCAGTCTGGGGAACGGGGCGGCAGCCCCGCTGCAGAAGGAGGGCAGGCTGGCTGCGAGCTGCCCCCTCCACCTCTCCCCCTTGCATACCACGGCCATTTTGTCTGCTTGCGGCGCGCCCGTGTGTGTGTCCCCCGCCCCCGCCCTGTCCCCTCGGGCTGCTGCGGACGCTGCCCCGGGCGCGGGGGCCGGGCCGGGCCGGGCCGGCGGTGGGGCCGGCGGGGGCGGGCGGAGGTGAAAGGCGGGCGGCCGGCGGCCCCGGCCGCTCCTGCGAGAGGAGAGATGCAGCCGCTAGGCAAGGCCCTGCAGGGGAGGGGGCGTGCGCCGCACAAGTCTGGAGAGGAGTAAAAATAGCGCCGGCGAGGTTGTCGCTCTCCTCGCCTCCCCCGAGCCCGGCGGGGGACAGCGGGAGGCGCGATGGGGCTCAGCGGGAGGGCGGCGTGGAGGGCGCAGGGGGAGAACAGGAGCCGGAGGCAGACAAAACCCCCGGCCCGGCCGGAGACCGACGCGGGCGAGGTTGAGCCTTCGCCTTTGAAGGCGATGCGCGGGAGCTGGAGGCTACAACCCCTTTTCCCGGTGGGGGTCCCTCAGCCCCGGGGGGCGCGGGTTGCGGCCCGTCCCCATCCCTCGGCGGCCTGGGGAGGAGCGGCAGCGAGCGGCAGCTCGGCAGAGGCTCGGAAGCCACCATGCTCCCGAGTTTAAATATAACACGGCGGCCGAGGGAACCGCCATGGTTTGAAGGTGTGTTTGTGCAGACTACAGCTTGTATGTTAATAATTGGATACAGTCGATGAATCACCTCCGTCCTCCTTTTGGTTTTGTTTTTGTGTTGTGTTTTGTTTCGAGGGGGGTGGGGAGAGAGAGAAAGCGAGGAGACGATGCCGCGGCTCGGCGCTGAATACCAATTCCGCGCCGGGGTTCATAAACACTGGGGTTATTCACTCCGCCCCAGAGGTGACAGCGGAGGCCCCCGCCGCCCTCTGCGCCCGCAGCCCGCGGCACGGCCCCCGGGCTCGCCGGCGTGCCGAGCGGGATCTGCGCCCCGGCTGGAAGCCCGGCAGCGGCGGGTGGCTCGCCGGGGTGCATACATATGAAATGAGAGCCTGCAACATCAAAGCAGCAGCAGAGCGGGGGCAGGGAGGGGCTCTCGGTGTGTACACGTGTGTACCTTTCCAGAAAAAAGCCCCTAATTTTTCAAATAGGAGGGCCCCCCGCTCCTTCACTCGCATGGCAGACACGCGGAGAGATTCTTTAGCCCTGTACTTAACACTTCACAGTGTTTTTAGCAATTAAGGCGAGAGGGGGGTGGGTATAAAGATAAGCCACTTTTTCGCCCTGCAAGTGTGAAAGATAAGATAACAGTAAGCTGGGGCAAAACGTCTGCTTACAACCTCCCCCCAGCGATTCTGATCGGTCACCTCTTATCGCAGAAAATGTTCATTTCGAAAGCAGCTTCAAAAAACCAAGGGAAAATAAAAGTATTTTCCGTTCAGAAGTGCCATTTAAAACCCCGTCCTCACTTCATCTCCGTACGTTGTCGTTCACCCCCCCGCCACCACAGTACCCAAACAAGGGCAGCAGCCGCTTCACAGCGCTCCTCTCGGAAGCCAAATCACGCAAGTAATCAGAGGACCGAAACCTGACAGGCGCCGAGATTAGCAGCTCCCCGCCGCTCCTCGGCCATGCCCGCTCGCCGTCCCTATGGCAGGCAGGGGACGCGGCCCCTCGCTGCCCGTGGAGCGGGCAGGGAGCTGCGCTAAGGGAGAGCCCTCTGCGCCGGCCCCACACGCGGCGGCGGGTGAGGCAAAGCGAGAGCCAGGATGCCTTTTCCAGTTCGTTTAGCTGCAGCACCCCCGACGGCAACACTCCCCACCTCCCGGCCTGCCCCCAGCCAAGCTACAGGATCTGCTGTGGGCGGCCACGCTCGGTATCGAGTGGGTTCTGCTCTTGAGCCTCTCGGCCACTTCCTACCCCTCGGCCGCCCCTGCGCCCCGCTGCCCGGCAGGCGCAGGCAGAGGCCGGGTGCGGGCACGGCGCCCGGAGCACACGGCGGCGGCCCTGCCCTCCGCGGCACCGGGCAAGGCCCCGCCGCGCCCGCCCCGGGGCCCGCGGGCAGGATGCGGGCGCCGTCCTTCCTGGCCCGGCGCGCCCGCGCCTGCCATGGCTGGGGTTACACGCTTCTTCCCCGTCCCCGGGGGCCTCCCCCCGGGCCCGGAGTTTCCCCCTCCCGTCCTTGAACCGTCGCCACCTGCGATAAAACCGAGATGTCGAGTAGAAAGACTTCCCGCCACCTCCCCCGAGGGCAAGGCGCGGCAGCGCCGTGTCCTCGCTGCCATGGGAAATCTCCACACGGGCCTCCACGCGAGGCAGCAGAATGCGTGTGGCGTGGGTGTGTATGCGCCCCCTGCTCCCCCAGCAAAGACACATCGAGGGCACGGCACGGGAGATGCGATAGCAGCGACCCCGCGCTGCCCCGACGTGCTCAGGGCCGGAGCGGAGCCGGCGTGGCTCGGAGGGGAGCCGAGACGGTGGGGGGGCTTCCCCTGGCTCGCCACATCCCCCGTCTCCTCCCGCCGCCCTTCTCAGAAACCCGTAGGTGCCGTGCTCTCGAAGTGAGTGGGTCAGCAGCTGATGACAAGGGGGAAAAAAGAAGAGAGCGAGCGAGAGAAAAAAAAAAAAACTCCCTCCCAAACCCTAGCCTGGCGCGATTACTCATCCCCAGAGTTCCCCTAAGTCAGAGAAACTTGGCGAAGTCCCAAGGCCGAGCCGTTAACACGGTCTGAGGCTCCCCGGGCACCTTCCGCCGCGGGGCCGGGGCCGAGGGGGCCAGGGCCGAGGGAGCCGGGGGCCAGGACCAGCGGGGAGTGCGCGTCCCCATCCCCGGCGCTGTTCGCGCTCGAATTATTGTGCAGCGTTTTATCTTCACAGTCACATCGGCAGCTAACGAAGCTCGGCGGCTGCAGCCCACACGACTTTGGTTCTCTGCATTTATCCTTCAATAAAAGCCGATTCCTTTATTAGAAACAGGAGACGTGTCTCCTACCGCCCCTATCAAATCCCAACTGGCAAGGCGCAGCCGACACCTCCCCCTCAGCCTCCCCTGCCCGAGAGGGGCAGGCGGCACCACCCCATGGCCTACGTCCCCCCTCCCGCCGGACCCCCCACCGCGAGCATCCCGCGCTCCCCGTCTCCAGCCCCCCCACGAACAGGGGCAGCCCTCGTCTCCTTCCACTGGGGCGGCCGACGCCCCCTCCCCGTGATCCCTCCCGGGCAGGAGCAACCGAGGGCAGCCGGCCCCTCCCGCCCCAAACAGCCCGCGCCGGCACGGGCAGCCGCCACCCCTCCCCTTCCAAATCAATCGCCCCCACCAGGCGCACCCACACGACTTTCGTTCCCCTGCATTTATCGTTCAATAAAAGTCGTTTCCTTTATTAGAAACAGAGTAGACGGTTCTCCCACCGCCCTCACCTCATGCCCCCTCCGCGGGAGCAGCCGGCGGCTCCCCCTTCCACGTCGCCCCCCGCCGAGCGCGGACCGCCCCACCCCCCCCGCTCCCACCACCGCCGCCCCCTAAAAATAACAATAACAGTAATAATAATAATAATAACAGCCGCCGTCCCCAGCAGTCGCGGCGGTGAGCACTCCCCTCCACCGAGCCCAGCAACCCCCTCCCCCTCCCTCTCCAAACCCCCCCCCCCCGGCGCCGCCCACCGCCCCCCCCCCCGCCCGCTTTTCCCCAGGCGCAGCCAACGACCCAGCAAATCCCCTCGCCAGGCTTGGCTCGGCCCCCGCCCGCCTCGCAGCTCCCCCCCGCCCCGGGCACCGAGCAGGTCTGCGCGGCGGATGCTTGTGTGCGACTCCGATCGGAGCTGCCGCTCCACCGCTACCGGGCGGGGAAGGCTTCCCCGAGCGCCGCCGGGAGACCCGGTGCTCGGAGGATGTCAGCCCGCCTTGCCGTGCCGTGCCCCTCCTCCGCGGCGCGGAGCGCCCGGCGGAGATCTCCCCGCTGAGGAGGGGCCGGGAGGGAGCGCACTCTGTATCGCATTAAATTAATCGCCCGGCTCCGGAGGAGGCAGGTGATTCTGCCAAACACAATGAGGGGTTTGAGCGCTGCGGAATAAAGCGCTGTTCATGGGGCCGTGGGCGGCGGTGCCCGGCTCCACCGCCGGATCGCTAGCTCCCGGGGGATCCCGGCGCTGCTCCCCGCTGCCGGCCCCCCGTGCGGGGAGCTCCGGCTCGGCGCACCCCACCCTCGCCCTCAGGATGGATAAAGGGAGGGCGCGGGGGGGGGAAGCGAGCAGCCGCCCTGGCAGCGGGGGAACAGCAGCCCCTGGGGACGGGAGACGGGGGGGTCTGTAGCCAGCTTTCCCCCTTCCCCGCCCTGCGTCCCCTCGGGGGCGGCCCTTTGGGATGGGGGGGCGGATGAGCATCAGCCTCCCGAGGGGAAGCAGGGGCCGAGGGACGGGGACCGCGCAGTTCGCCGTGCAGGGCGGCGGGGAGCGCGGGGCCCCTGGGCGGCCTCCGGGCGGGCGGCGCTGCCCGGGTTCAGGCAGTGGCAGGCGTTGTTTTCCTCGGAGAGCGGAGGAGGAGGAAATCTCCGGGTTTTTAATGAGGGGGTGCAGAAGGGCTGAGCGCTGGGATTACACGGTGCGGAGACAGAGCTGCGGGCTGTGTGTGCGCGCAGGGCTGGTAGTCTCCGCCCGTCTGCCTGCTAATCGCACGTTTTCCGCTGTTAAAAAGAAACCGAGACACTGTGGCCGAACCCAGCGCTGTCTCTGTGACGGTGACATGAAAAGATGGCGCTCTCTCCCCTCCCCCAGCCTCCCTCTCGGTTTACACTTCCTCCCCAACAGCTTTTGCCTTCCAGTTTTTAAAGCCCTCTTTGCTCCTTCCTTCCCCCCCTCTCCCCCGGCCGGATACCACCAGCTTCCCAGCCGTTCGGTGGGTCCCTCTGTTGCGACAATTTTTCTTTTTTTTTTTTTTATTTTATCTTTACCTCGCTATTTTCGTCTCTCCCTTTTCTCGGAAACCTCGATCTCTTTATGTCTCGCTCTTTTGTGAACTTCAGCGGCAGTTTGCAGGAGGCCGGGGGGAGGAGGGGAAGGAAAAGAGGGGAGGGGGTTACCCCGCCGCTTCTCCCCCCCCTCCATTTCCTCCCTCTCCCCCGAGGCAGCGGGGGCAGGAAAGTGAGCCGGATCTAGGTGTGTGCGTGTCGGGGCGGGCAGCAAGGAGGCTCAGGGAGGTGCCTGCCCGCGCCGGCGACCTGGTCGCGCTGCGGTTGCCCCGCCGCCACGGGAGCACTCGCCGGGAGGGGGGGAGCTGCGCTGGAGCGATGCGGCGGGAGGCATCCCGGTCGAATGAGTTTACCTGTCTAGAAATGTTTTACGGTGCTGCGAGCACTAAGGTGGTCCCAGCGCCCGGAGAGGGTTCGCGGTCCCTCTCCGAGGCAGGAGGGCAACTCCGCTGCCTTCCACATCACTCCTTGCGTTCATCACCAGACCGCTCCAAGTACTAAGTTTGGCTTTTTTTTCTTTTTCTGTTTTTTTTTTTTTTTAAAGCCTGCAAATTAAATTCAGCGCCGCTCTCCTATTTTAGTGTCTGTTATGTTAATTGCACTTAGCGCTGGGGCGCTGCTCGCCAGGGATGCATGAAGGCCTCGGAGATTAACCGCAGGCTCTCGGACTTTTCTGAGGCAGCAGCGAGTGCCGAGGGACTGACAGAGAGTCTGCAAGATCCCGTGTGCTTTCGGGCCGTGCTGCTGCCGGCCAGCACCTCTGAACTCGGGGCCAGTGACTCTCAGCTGGTAGGTCAGGCTGGCAGCAGCTCCCTGTGTGCCCGCAGATCTATTTGCCTAAGGATTTGCATTGCGGGACGACAGGTATTTTTCCTCCCCATGGATGGTAAAAATGCAAAATTAGCGTGACTGTTTCTAGGCAGAGAAGCCACGGTTACGTGATCTCGCTGAACCTGTCGGTTGTGCTTTCTGGAGCAGCAGGGAAACCGGACACCTTTATCAATGACTCCCGGAGCTGTTCTCCTGGGCGTTTGCTGTATTTATCGCCATCTAACCCCTGGCAGCCCGCTAATGCCGTGTCGCGGCCCCTGCCCTGCCCGGGGATGTCCGTGTGGCCGGTTGTGCCCTGCGGTGTTACCCAGCCTCGGTGGGAAGGAGTGGGCATGTGTGGCCTTCCCGGGCATGTCCCTTCTACAGCGCCTACTTCATCTATTTGTTATCAGGGGACGGCATGTGGAGTGACTGAGCCTAATAAGTTGTCCACTTGTTCATTTCAGGAGCATTGATTTCTGGTTCCAAGGCACTCTGTTCTAGCACTGGCTACAGCTGCGGGGCATTTCGCAGCTGGTCTTTCGCCTAGACAAATATCAGCGAGAATGTAAGCGTTATTAGCCACATAAATAAATCATTAACGTGCACACAAATGTTATTTTAGAATAACTTCCAGGGAGAAAATATCCCGGCGGGGCAAGGCGGCGAGGCGTGCCGCGGTGGATCGGCCCCGTCGCGGGGCTGCCCGGCAGCGGCGGGCGGGGGTCGGCGCCCCCCGGGCACGGGGCCGGGAGGGGAGGCACGGCTCCCCCGCTCCCGATTGAACATTAACAGGGCCGACGCGGCGTGGCACGGCCGCGGGGCCTTGCCTCGCAGACCTTTGTCTGCTCTCCCGAGGCCGGGCGGGGACGGCGGGCGCTTTGCTCCCCTAACGCGACGGCACTAATGAGATTACCGGCCGGCTGGCCGCGGCTGGGGCTGTGGAGCGCCGAGCCAGCGGGGCAGAGCCCGGCCCGGCCCAGCCGCTGCGCCCCGTTAGCGCAGAGCCCACGGCAGGAACGATGTTTGCTTTTGGCCTCCCGCGAAGGGCCGCCGGCTCCCCCCGTGCCCGGCGGCGGCGAGCGGGGAGCGGCAGCCGCCGCCGCCCGGGCCGCGCTCGCCCTGCCCCGCGGAATCCCGCGGGTGCCAGTAAAGCCCTGCCTGGGAGCCCTGCCAAGGCGGTCTCGCTTTGATATTCCGCGCCACGGCCGCTCCTCCGCTTGCTCCTAATCACGCAAATGCGAGCTTGCCCCGGCACTCTCCGTAATAAACACTAAGCGTGTTTCGCTGGGCTCCCAAAGTAAATACTGTCGGAGGAGCAGGGCTGCGCTGGGAAGCTGAAATCTTCCACTTTTTCGCACGTAGCAACCGAGTCAGGAGTCGTGTGCGCCCTCTCCGAGCCAGGCTCAGTGTGATTTACTTTCTGGTTGCAATGCAGATATTCACTTGTCAGTTCAAGGGCAGGACAGAAACTGTTGCAAGCGGAGTCTTGTGAACGGAAATCTCCCATTTACGAGGTTCTGCTCCACTACCAAAGCCACCCTCCAGCACCTTTGTTCTTCGTGCAGCTGCTTTTACACGCACACACACCCCTCCGCCCCCCACCCAGCCACATCATCATCCGACCCTTCTTCCCACGTCTCACTCCTCAGATGGATTCCTAGTCTTTTCCCGACTGACCCTGGGGGAGGCGAAGGGGGGAAGCAAGGGGGAGGGAGGCCGGGAGAGGTTGATGATGAATGACAAGGCAAATGATAAGAGCCGAAGCGACAGCAAAAGCAAACAGAAGTGGTCTCTCGCAGGGCCCAGCCCCGTCCGCGGCCACGGGACTTGTGCTTATGTCGTGAAGGCAGGATTGGCCTCTGCAGGCAGCCCGGGCTTCTCCGGGGCGAGATAAACACATTTCGGTCACGTGGCGAGCCTATACGGTGCCATGCTCCTATTTGCCTTCCCCGCTCGCTTTTCACAATAACATGCCATCCGCCAGCCAGCTCCGAGGCCAATCTCACCTCCCTGGCGCCCGGCCAGCCCGCCCGGGCCCGGCCGTGCGGGGAGAAGCCGTGGCTCCCGTGAGGACATTGCACCCCGACCTGGGGCTGGCAGCAGCCCAAGCCAGGGCATGGGCAGGGTCCGACTGCATCCCGCCTTTGGGCTAGAGCGGGAGATGGCTGCACCGGAGCGGGAGCAGGAGCAGGGGCCAGGGCTGGCCGCACGCCCAGGACAGGGCTCAGGGAGAGCGCGGTGTTCCCGCAGGGTGGAGTTTCGCCAGGGGACCGCAGGTGCGGGGCGTGTGCGCGTGGTGCCGGCTTCGGGGAACCCCCGCATCTCCGTCAGGGTCGTCTGGGTATGGAACAGGCTCCAAAGAGGAGAGGGGGATCGGGGCACCCGCGGCGAGACGCCAGCATTGCTTCCTTAAAATGGCTGAAAAGGGTGTCCCCGGGCATCCCCTTCCCGGTAGCAGCGGCGGCGGCGAACCTCGTCGCCCCGAGCACCGCGGCCGCCGGCGGCAGTCCCGGCTGGTTGCGGAAACAATGAGCCACCGTGGGTGCGCCCGGTGCCTCCCCGCTGCCGGGGCCGGCCGGGGGCAGCGCCGCGGGGCCGGGGGTGCGGGCGGCGGGGGAGGAGCTCGGGGGGAGCGGGAGGCTGGAGCCGGCCAAGTGCCCCCCCTCTCCCCTCTCCCCCCCGGCGGAACGAGCGTGCCGTTTAATCCCTTTATCCCCGCTCGCTGGTGGCGGTGCGAGCCGCCGGGCCGGGAGCCACCCGCCAGCCGCCGGGGAGGCGACGTGCTGGCTCGGCGCCGCAGATGTCGCCGGGTTGGGAGCAGGGAGCTGATCCCCAGCGGCACCACCTCCACAACGGCGGCAGCCCCCGGGGACCTGGGCACGGCTTGGCCGCGCACCGGGGGGCTCGGGCCCCTCGGAGCCTCCGAGGGCTCCCTGCCGTCGGGCACCGCAGCCGTGCCCCAGCACCCTGCCCGGGGCCCCACGGCCTCCGTATCCTGTTCGCGGGGCAGGCCTCGCATCTCTCCCCGCGGGAGCATGGTCTGCAGCCTCCTCTCTCTCCGGGCCTCCCCAGAGCCCCTGAGCGAGCGAGGGGCAGCCCCCGGTGCGGTGCCCAGGTTGCAGCCTGTGCTCCGAAATCCGGCAATTATGCAAATGCCCAGGATGCTCTCCCCTTTGATCTGAACTTCCTCGGAATGATCCCTTCTCATTACGGGGTATGAAAATGCCTCTCGGACGTGTAAAGTGAGCTACAGAGCTCCTTTCATCCCCTTTTGTTACCCGCACCGGGCTCGCCTCTCCAGCCCCGCATTCCCCAAGCGCCGGGAAAGGGGACGGAAAGGGGCTCCCGGGGGAGGCGGCGGGACGTGGGAGCAGCCCAGGCCGCCGGTTGTCATGGCGAGGCCAAGCGTCTTCCCAAGTTATGTGCGACTAATGGGTTTGTGCCCCGCTCGGCTCCGGGTTCACCTTTCCCCCCGCTGCTCGGATCCCCGCCGACCTCCCCGCCCGCGCCTCGGGGAGGCAGCGGCGCCCCCCGCCCCGGCCGCCCCGCCGAGCCCGCGGAGCCTCGTCCCTCTGACTCACTGCCTGCATATCAAACGCCGCGGGGGTTCGGAGCGCAGGCGGAGGGAGGGGGTGAGGACTCCTGCCGACGGGAGTGCAGTCCTCGAGCGACTTTAAACTCCATCTTTTCCTGCGCTCCCTTACCACCTCTTGTTTCAGTTTTGATAACTGAGGCTAACGAGGCACTGAATGTATCACAGGTTTAGAATGTCTACGCAACCGTGGATATGATTTTCAAGACTCCCGAGAGCCATGGCTGGGATTTTCTGCTCTTATTTTCTCTCTCTCTTTTTTTTATTCCTTTGAAGAGATATTAAGAAAGTTTATGCTGTCTTGGAAACTACTCCTCCCGTGTAAGAAAAACATTCTGACCATTCGCTGGAGGCCATTTTATGAAACCTCAAGGAGGTTAATAGCTTGAATAATTTCAGGAGTACCAGGTGTCTCCTTAATACCTTTTTCTCCTTCTCTGCCATTTATTCAAACAAACCAGGAGCTCTGTAGGCCAAGCACTCCCGTGACAGACAATGGATTCCTACCTATCTGAGGGGCCTGCGCTAGAAAACGGATGGACTCCTTCCCTGCTCTGCTCATGCACGGTGCTGAGAGAAAGCCTGTAATGTATCTGTGAGATTAAGGGATGTACACGGGAGAGGACATAGTATAAGGAGCCTACCCTAAGTACAGAGGTTGCTTTTTTCATTTTGCTGGAATTTGCTATTTTGTCTAGAGAAGCATTGGTAGATGCAGCATGAATGAAATTGTGCTGCTGCGAAACAAAGCTGAGCAAATGGGAGAAGGAGAATTATTTGAACTGTTTCTAAAATGTTGTCATGTTTGCTAACAGCTGCTCAACCCTGGTGTCTAACAAGCTTTGGAAAAGAAGTGTATTAACAAAAAAAGGAAAAAGGCAATGCCCCTGGTTGCTTACAATTAAATGATGACAGCTTATAATGCATTCCCTCAAGACCTCCAGTAATATCAAGGCTCAGGGGACTTGAAATACCTAATTCATAGATTTTTTTAAACCAAGAACGGACTGTTATGATCAGCTGGTCTGACCTGCTACATATCATGGGCCAGTGAATTTCAGCCAGACGTTCTTGTATCAGACTCATAAATTCTGCCTGAGCTTTTAACCTGGCATCCAATCTTGCTCTGAAGACTTTTAAGTAACAGGAAAAACCACTGCTTGCCTCAGTTGTTCCAGTGGTTATGTCCCCTCACTGGTTAAAAAAAAAAAAAGGCACCTATTTCTGCTCAGAATTCATAGAGCTTCATTTTCCAACATAGGATCTCATTATGCCTTTGTCTGCCACATTAAAGAGATCTTGACTATCAGAAATCTCCCCATAGAGACACTTAGGGCACTTAAAGACTATGATCAAACCAAGTCATAGCCTCCTCTTGGATAAATTAATAGATGGGATTTCTTTAGTCTTTTGCAATAAGATGCGATTCCCAGACTTTGAATCACTCTTCTAGCTCTCTTCTGATCCCATATTAATTTGCCAATTCACTTTTAAAATGCAAACACCAAAACAGAGCCGGACACAGTATTCTAGTAGCGGTCTCATTCATGTCAGAAGCATTAATGGCATCATTAAGTTTACTTGTTTAAAACCCTATGCAGATTGCCTTTACAGATAGCCTTAGCAATACTGACTTTATTAAAATCCCATTTAAAAAGTCACCTGTCTTCATGCAGACTAGTGTTGTTCATCAAATTCACAATGCTGAGCACTGCTTGACCAAAATGCAGAGCTGGCTTAGTTTTTCTAGCTGGGGCTTTTTCAGTGCTCCATCAGCCCTACCCTTCAGCAGGGCTTCATATTTTTTTCTTTTGTCTGTAAGAAGCAACTGCTGCATATTCTCACAATGGCTCTAGCCCTGGCTGTGCAATAACAGAGAAGTGCATAGACAGATCTCCACTACACCATTCCCTCCTTTCCCTCTTCCTCTCTTGCAATGCCAAAGCCCTAGTTAAGTTCCCACAAGACTCAGGGTGGTTCAGTCCTGTCAGTGACAGCGGTTGGGCTCAGTTTTGAGACACTTCTCCTGACAGCTCACAGAGAGCTTTTGAGGGCTTCTGCAGTCACCTCAAAGGGTCTGCTCTCACACCCAAGCCCATTCCCCATTCACCTTCTCATGAATGTCTGCTCCAAAAGATGAACATTAAGCAGGGTAGAGCTGTCCTGCTAGATACTAGATGAAACATGTCCTCTGATAAAGAAATAAGAATTGTCCTTCCTCTGCCCATCCTGGTGATGCCCATCCATTTTTCAGTCTGTCTCAGCTTCTGAGATAGCCTTACTGGGCAGCGTGAAAAAGCAGGAATCTCAGAGGACTGAGGTGTCATAGAGGGATTAACTGCACTGCTCTGGTACCTTCCCAATCTCTGATCTTCTCAGGCTACACCAGGAATCACTGCATGCAGTGCAAGCCTGACTCTGTTCTGCGTGAGAGGTGGCCTGAGTTGAAGCCAAAGTGCCCTCTCTCCCAAAAGCCTCAGCTGTAGCTAGGACTGCATTGTTTTGGGCCTTGTATAGCAAGGATGAAACAGTCTGTGATCCAACAATCTCTTTCCATATCATTTGTATTCTCAAAAGCAGAAAATCATATAGGACAGACACATTCTTGGAAATGGATGAGCCTCAGCTTCATACATGAACTCTGTGCTTCCTAGCAGGAGTCACACCTGAGCAACACTCCTTTATTTATTTTCCTCCCAAATGATAGGTCTTTTTTCATAATCCCAGTTGGAGATTCATGTTAGTCATGGTCATGCATCAGAACCAAAGGTGCTTTTCCTGCCAAAGCCAATTAGACTGGCTCACAGCATCTTCTAGCTCACTCGGTTCCCCGGGTTGTTCCCACTGAGATCTCTGCCCTAATAGAGGTTATGGCATATGCTGGAGACCTGGTGAGCTTGGTGGGCCTGCACCATGGACACCTTCAGTGGGAAAGCAGAAAAGCTGGTCCCCATGTAGGAGTGATTCTCCATTTGCACAGAGCTGCTTAAGGGACTTGCACACCGCTTATTCTGCTACTGCCTCTGGGGACGTGATGCTAGAGCATAAAGCTTCTGTAACTACACTTTTTACCCTGGAGTGAACAGTGATGAAGTTCACATTATGTTAGAGGACCTTGAAGCTGCTACTGCAACACCTGTCGAGGCCCAGCCTGCATAAACCAGCACCAAGACAGGGGCAGCACAGGATCAAGCGTGAAGTTTCCTTTATGCTTATGCCCCACCTCATGTTCTGCACCATGCAGTTGCACAACTGCCCCTTTAAGCCTAAATTATCCATGAGTTTAAGTTACTTTCCCTGTGACACATAGCACAGCCTTTATGTCCTACTAGTAGCAGCCCTCCCTTCGTTTATACTTTCCACATGCCCTCGTTTTACTATGAGTCAGACACACTTGCCCTCTCTTCCTATGACTTACACTTTCCTACCTCAGAGGACACATATATCAGCAGACACATCTCATGGCCCAGTTTATGGATATCTTCTCGTACAATGGGCATTACTCCTTTCCAAAACCACTGCTAGATAGCCAGAGGTTCAAATCAAATTCCCCGTTAGACCCGACCATGAAAAAGTGAGCACAGAGAAGTCACCTTTGTTATAACAAAACACCCTCGAGTTGCACTTAATTCTAGTAAGCAGCACATTATCCTCACTCGCTGTACAAAAATGCAATTTATAATTTTAAAAAGCAATAATCATTCAAACCATCAGACCTGCAGCTTTGAGGCAGGACGGGATTGCTTCTCTTCTGTCTAATTTACCTGCAAGCACACGTCGCCCAGCCGCTCATGACAATCTGCACTTCCTTCCTTCCAGGCTGCTGCAGCAAACAGTATTTGGGTCTGAGCGACTGTTTTGGGGTCTGCTCTCCTCCAACCCTCTAAGGGGTTTGTCGTTAGTTTTCATGGAGAGCAGAACGAGGCTGTATGTGGAAAACCAATATTGACATTTCCTTGTTTAAATATCATACATCAGAGGGGGGTCACAGGAGCCAAGGCCACCAGAAAGGGTTCCCCCACAAGCTATTATTTCCTTTTAAAAGCACCAGGGACCCAGCAGTCTCTGCTGGGCCTCACACCCGCATGTCTGCTCTTCTCTGTGAGCTGACTGACTGCTGCTGGGTGCCACTTAGCAAATACAGACATTCAAGTCTTTTTCTTTCACCAATGGATCTCACTCATCCCTGCACAGAGGACTGGTACTAAATGAATGCAATGTTTAACCCCTCTTTTCAAGGCTCTGCGAAACACACGCTCCATCCACACTCACCTCAGTCTTTGCTTGCAAAAATCCACAGCACTTTCCCATCAAATTTGAAACAAATGGCATTCAAACTTATTTTAAAAATTAATTGAACCAATACATCAACAACTTTCATGTTTTCAGAGCCTGCACAGCCCTCGCCTGGGAAATTAGAACTGCAGGAGGGTAATTTTGCATTTAAATCAATGGAGCTCTCTTTCCCGACAAGGTTGCCTTCACACTTTGTAAAGCCAAGCAGCTCTACCAGGGTTCAGAAGAAGGGAGCCCGTTAGGTGTCCTGCACCTACACCTACACCTGACCTCCTTGCCAGGAGGGATTCCTGGGAAACAGTGGATTTGTAACCATCACATTAGCACCATTTGGGGCAATGCTGTTGGGGCTGCTTCTATGCCATACACCCCGGTTCCTTTCTCCTCCCATTCATCTGAGCAACACCTCACCTGCTGTGCCTTATTGCCTGCATTTTCCCCCATTCCCCATGTGGAAGTGTGTCATGCTGAGAGTGGGCAGGCTCTCAAGGTGATATCAGATGCTGAGCTGGGAAAAAGCGTGTTTGGGGACCACTCGAAAAAAGGAGCACAGAAAGTGACAGAAGACATGCCCTTTCCCAGGAAGGGAATGGCTGCAGGATTTATCTTTCTATCTAAACCCCCTGAACAGATTTGCTGCCAAAAGAAAGGTAATCCACATTATGTAGAAACGCAATTACATTCACATGAACACACACATACAAACACACACTGTTCCCTTCTAACTGCAGACTTTGGGAGTGGTGCCCTTAGAAAGCTACAGCAAAGGAGCCCATGGAGCTCACCTGCCTCCCTGTACCACCGGTATTGCTCTCGTGGTCATCTACTGCTGTAGGTTTTACAGTTTTGCTTCCATTTTTTGGGCAGGCAGGAGCAATCTGCCTTCTGTGCCTACAGAGTGCCCAGCACACTAAAGCTGCTGGCAGGTAACACAATATTTGTGAACCTGGAAAGATAAAATACCACTGAAATTTAGCATATGTTGATCCCCCTGTTTATCTCAACATGTCTTGAGCCTTACCCCAGTCCAAAACTTCTGTTTAGATGATATGAGCAGTACATTAGATGATGCAAGGCAGAGTCTACTCTGAAGACCTTACAAATAAAACAGAGCCTAGACAGGCAGCAGAAACAGTTTATAAGAATATGAAGGTATCATTTAAGTGGTCGTGTATTGGTCTTCAAGAATTTTCGGTCACAGGACTTTTGAAATTGCTTTTCTGCATCTCAGGAGTGTTCTGAAGGTGGCGAAATGTTAGGAAATGGTGAAAAAGAGAAACGTCGTGACTTGACAAACTGTCAAAGATGTAAGCCCAGCTGCAAGAACGGCTGCAAGCTGGTGGGGAGGGGGTGCCTACAGCCTACTAGTGCTGGCAGCAAAGGGCTGGGGTTAGAAGAGGGGCCTGGGGTGCACCTGTGCTCAAACTAAAGGAGCTTTCACACCTTCTGGTGACCCAGCCAACTGCTTCAAGCCATCAGGCTTTGCCCATTCTGCTGTAGTGGTGTTCTCCACTGCTTTGTTTCTGAGGTTTAGCCATCACCACATAACAGCACTTCCAAGGAGATTTTAAAATGCCTTTGGGGCAGCGAGGGACAGCAGCAGGAAGACTATCTGAACCACTTTGGTCTGAGACATTGGGTCTTAGATCCATCCAGGTGTTAATTCAGTGAATGCCAGACACGATCAGGCTGAAACTGGCATTATGAACAGTTGGAAGCAAATCCACATAGTTTTAAGTACACGCAAACCATTTTCTATGGGGCCTTGGAGTGCTTTACGAGGGGGCTCAAGGGACCAGGTGACTTTTAGCACCGCGAATTTCAGCAGCATAACCAAGGCTTAACACTGTGACCATGGCCCTCCCTGAGGTAGGGATGACTGCAAAGGCCAAGCCAACAAGTTGGAAAGGATTGCTTTCCTTTTCCATTGCTAATGTCTTGTTTTCCAGCTTCTTGTTATGCATAGTGCTTAAAAAGTGATGTATGTAATCATCATGACACAATCCTGTGTTTTTCTCTCCCTTCTAAAATGCTGGATGTACCTAGTCAGAAAACGGCTCTGTGCAGAACCTACAGGGAGATGTGGAGACTCTGGGGCCATTTTTGCCTACTGCTTTTCAGGTTGCTCAAAAGTTTCAGTCTCGCCTTTAGACAATGAACAATAAGGCCCAGGGCTTCGAAACAGGGGTGGTATATAATACCTATGCAATACCTCTCCTGTCACAAGGCAGGGACCAATCAAGTACACCTAAACCCCATGAGGCCCCCGGGGAAATGAGTTCTAGTATTAGTTTGTCACAAACCTTGCCCCAAATACAGAAGAAGGACCTTGTCTCAAGCCAACCTGAAGCAGTTGACACACAGATATCCGCTGTTATCTCTTTCTTGCACTCTTCCTTCAGATGCTTTCTTGTCATGGGAGGGGGTGCTCCTAAGCCCTCACTCACATGTACCTACAGGACTGCTTCCCAACCATAGTTCGAGTTTTCTCCAGACAAGTTACTCTGACATCTTCACACACACATACACAGAGGGATCTTTCTGAATGCCACGTGCATGGTCTTTTGCTATGCTGCTCCCAGGCAGACCAGGGCTCAGCCTGCCCAGACATGTGCCACACCACACCTTGTCCCCTTGCTCTGCCCAGAGTCTGCCCCCATCTCCTGCTCCTTCTGCTGTGCCAACACCAGCCACGTCTGCAACACCAGAGCAAATGCTCTGGTGCAACAAGGGCACATGAATCATTTACCTCCCAGCCAGCCCTCTCTGCTGTGCTCCAGCAGGAGTGGCAAACTGCTCTTGCTCCTGCTTCTTAAGTGGTGCTCAGAGGTACAGGGCAGGTTATAGATTTTTGCCTCTCTCTGACTTTTGAGCTTAGCAGCAGTACTTTGTACTCGTCAGGCCTCGCTGTCTGCTGGGCTGCACAGGCAGCTGTTTTGCTGCTGTGCCCCTTCGCTTCCTCTGCTGTCCCTGATGCGTTAAAACGTCCTCCAAGGGCCAAGGGAGGGGGTGGCAGGGGGAGAAGGTAGGCTCTGTGGGACACTGGGGCTGGGAATTGCTCCGGGGTGCTGGTGACAAGCATGAAAGTAGCTGGTCTGCTCTGCAAATGCAGGGCAGCCAGGAGCAGGGGGCATGGGCTGGGAGGTGTCACTTGCATGACCTGGGGCCAGGACCACCACCAGGTCGGGGGGCAAACCACCCTGGCTGGCTCCTGTCGGGCTCCCCCAGAGCAGGGGCACAGCTCACGGTGGAGCCAGAACATACTCCCAGCCCCACGCTGCAGGGCCTCGGGCACATCTCACAGGGATGTCTCTCGGCGAGCTAACCCCGTGAGACACCCAGAGAACCCCTGGCCCGGTGCTGCAGCCCCCGGCCCCAGACCCGAAGGCCCTGCCAGGTCCGGCCCTGCCCGCCTCCCCCAGGGCTATGAAGTGGTGCTGGCCCCGGGCAGCGGGTGTTTCCCGGGCCGTGGAAGGTGGCCTACATCAGCCTGATCCACAACCCCCAGCGGTGAACACCACCCCTGTCCTGGGGAGAGCCTGCGATGTCGTGCCTGGCTGAGGGTAGCGGGGAGCTCCCAAAAATACCAAGTGCGTGCTTGGACTGCATCAAAGGTATTTATTTTGATTGTCCCTTGGCTGTAACTTTCATCGTTTGCCTTTGTTTTATAGCTGCTCAAGTTTACTTCCAGAATTAAGACAGATTTTGGGGGGAGGGGGAGGAAAGGGGTAGGAAGCCTTTGTTCTCCGGAGTGTGCTTGTCTTACTTTTGCATCATGTGGCCTGAGCGGCACACACACACACACACACATCCCCCCCGCCCCGACCGTATTTACTCTATCTCGAGTGAGTCCTTTGAAGGAGAGGGCAGAGTCGTCGTTAACCCCCTGCGTGCCTGCTGGGCCCTCCGCCGGCAGAGCCCGCCTGCGGCGGGGACGCAGCGGATCCTAAATCCCAGAACCGCGGGTGTCGCTTTGACGGACGGCATCAGTCCTGTGGTTGTCACCCCCTCCAAAAAGCCCAGAGCGGCCATCCCGTGGCCGGTCTCCGCGCCAGCCGTGCGCAGGGGGAGCCGGCGGCGGTGGGCCTGTCGGAGAGAGCCAGGGGATACCCCCTTGATCACTAGCAGGCTGGGCTGCTTAACACGAGGTTGGAGATGCCTACAAACTCGAAACAGCTGCTGGGCTTTGCTCTGGCCTGCCTGCTAAAATACGCCGATCTCCTTTTAATCTGTTTCATATTCACAAATTAAGCACTTAGCCTAGGTAATAAATCATGAGGCAGTTTACGAGGCTAGCAGGAAACAAACAAGTGGAAAGGGAAAACAATCGCCTAAAAGTAGATTCAGTATAACTGAAAATATAACTCGGAAATGTAACAAATGTAACTCGGAAAGCCTAGCCCGGGCTCCCCGGGGCGGCAGCAGCGCCCCGCGGCCCCACAGAGCACCGCTGCTGGCCGGGGGGCCGAGCCGGGACCGGTCGAGCCCGCACTTGCCCGCGCCGCAAGGCTCCGGTCGCAGCCCCGGCTCCCGCCTTTGTCTCCCCGGGTACTGGCCTCCCGCACCGGCTCCACCTGGGAGAGACTCCCGCGGCAGCCGGCCTGGAAATAATGACTCGGGCTGGCAATAACCTCGTCTCGCACACACGCACACCGGCTCGGCCCCGGCTGGGGCGGGGGGTGAGGAAAGGGATGATGAAAAAAAAAACAAAGTGCGGGCTCGCCTCACGGAGAGCCGCTCGCAGGAGCCCGAGAAGGATGTGGCACTGCCCGGTGTCCCGGGGTAAAGCAGCCCCGAGAAGTGCCAGGCGGCTCCGGAACGCACGTGGCCACCGGGGAGGGGGGGTCAGCTGAAAAGTAGCGCCCTGGCTACCGGAGTTGTCCCCTGGTCCTCTTTCCAGGATGGTCGGTGCAGGCGAGCACCGCGGGTGGCGAGGGACACACGCTTTCCCCACCCCCCCGCGGGGCCACTGTCACGCTCTCCCACTCGAAGGGGCGGCGTGGGCAGGACGGGGCTCCGGAGGGCAGGGCTCAGCCCGAACCCCTCAGCTGCTGCGGCAGGAGAGGGGGGCCAGGAGGCGGGCGAGCCTGCAGAAGTGCCTGCCGGGCTCTGGCAGCGGGGGCAGGGGCGCTGCTGCCCGCGGCACAACCTGGGACGCCCCAGCGCTTTCCCCGGAGGCTCTTCCCGGGAGAGCCGCCAGGCACCCCGGGGCACGCAGCCGAAGGCCCCAAGACAAAAGATCCGACGCTAAGACCTCTCCTGGCAAAGTCGCAGCCTCCCGAAAGTATTTCAGCAGAGACTTTTCCCCCTCCCCCGGCGGGGCTCCGCGCCGGGCCGGTGGCGCCGAGCCGTGCCGAGCCGTGGCAGCAGGGCCACAAGCGGTTGCGGGAGGGGGAAAGAGCACAGGAGGGCGGCAGGGCTGCTGTGTGGGGGACGGTCGGAAACATCCCCCGGGAGAGGTGGCGGCGGGGGAGGAGTGGAGTGGTGATTTAAAGGGACTCCCGCGAAAGGGAGCGACACAGACCTGCGGCCGTCCGCCGAATCCAATCTGCCGAGCTGCGGGTGCGAAGAGACGCTGTCAGGGGCTATTTATCTCTCGCCGGAGCGGCGGCTCCGGTCCCCGCATCGCCCGCCGGTAACAATGGCAGCGGCCGGCGGCTTTCCACGCGCCTGGGCGGCGGAATGGATGGCGGAAGATGCCGCCGCGCTCCGCTCACACGGGCTCGCTCATGCATCCCTCTTGGCCAGAGCCTCTCGCTACTGCCGCTCCGCCGAGAGCTCTGGCCCGCTCCCCCCCCTCCTCCCCCCCCCCCCCCCCGCAGCCCGCCCTTCCCCAATTTTCCATTTTCAGGACTTTGGCACGGAGCCAGACATGTCAGGAGGGGATGAAACTTGACACAGAGATCTCAACCCAGAGCGATTTCCTCCTCCCCCCCCCTCCCCACCTCCCCCGCCTCCGTCCCCAGCCCTTAAGTTAACTTGAAGATAGTTTGGCCGTATTTCAGTTTGAAAAGAAGGGGAAATTGCAGGTCACTGGTGCATGGTCGGGCCGGGTGCATTTTTTTAATTTAAAACGGTAGACACCGAGGCCTGAAAAGCATCTGCAGCCCGTGCACTTTAACTGCTCCTCCCGGTTAACCCCTGTGGGCCTCGGCCGCCAGCTCCGGCGGCGTCCCCTGCCCGGGGGGACTTCGGACCCACCCGGGCAGCGAGCCGGGCGCGGAACAGCGGAGGGCGACTGGACGGCGGAACCGAGTGCTACACCAGCCTTCCACCCCCCACCCCGCCCCTCTTGGCCACTAAACTCCGGGGCTGCGTCGTACCCGCCGGCAGGATGAGGCCCCCAGCGCGGAAGGGCGGCCGAGCGACAAGGAGCTCGCTCAGGAGGCCCCCCCGCCCGGCCCCGGGCGGCAGAGGCAGCGCTCCCCGCGGTGCCCCCGCAGCGCCGCCGGGGCAGCGGCAGAGATGCTCCGCTGCTCCCTTCAGCCCTCAGCCGGCCCCCCTCAGTCCGGGACACACCGGAGAGCTTTCCTTGTCCCTGGCCAGCTGGGCATGCTGATAAGGGCGGGCGATAGGCGGGGAGGGGGGGGGGCAGGGGAACGGGAGCCGGGATGGGGGGGGGAAAACTCCCGAAACGAGGAGAGCAGGGAGCGGAGCCCGAGCTAACTCCGGGGAGGATGCCTCAGCACTTTCTCTATTATGCATTTCCAGCACAAGGAAAGCTAATTCCTCCGCTGAGGGCCTCAATCAGGCATTTATTTGACACTCATGATGCATGAACGGCTAAACACTAGTCTAAGCGGAGGATCAGCCGCTAGTTTATAGCTCGCGAGGTTTTTTTTGATGCAGGTGAATTATGGTGATCTCTGAATGCCTCGTATTCCTGGGGGGGGGAGGGAGGTGCGGAGAAGATCGGGAGGAGAGAGAAAGAAAACAAGAAGGGAAGGAGCGTGGAGGAGATCAACTTCTTCAAGCTCTTCTTCCGCACACCCGGGAAACTCTCTCTGGCCGGGAGTTTTGGCTGGCACCCCTCCTCGTGGCCCTCTCTTGACCCCCAGTGTCCCCCCCTCGCTCCTCTGAGCTGCGTTCTGGTCCGGTTGAACCCCTCAGACATTCGGCCGGGCCGGGCCTCTCTGCAGGGCCCCTCCACGCCGCAGTGGGGAAACACTCCCTCGGGGAACGGAGACGTAACGTGGAGCGGGGAGAGTCACGGAGACAACATGGAGGGGGGGAAGAAGAGGAGGAGGAGGAGGGGAGAAACCATATGGAGCAGGAGGGAGGGAGGCGACACGGAGCGAGCGAGCCGGGAGAGCAGGGGAAGCAGCGGGGAGCTGGGCGGCCGCCTCGGCCCAGGGCGCTGGGGCGGGCGGGGGTGGCCCCAGAGGGACCTGCAGAGGCTAGGGGTCTCGGCGGGGCATCGGCCAAGCCCTGCTACCCACCCGGGATGCACTTTCTCCCCATCTCCTCCGCATTCTCCCAGGCACTGCCCTTTATTTCCCTCGCCCCCCCGGAGAATTTATTTTTAATTTTTTTCCCTCCTGCTGGCCTCTTTCCAACTGTTGTTCCAGGACCGAAAAAAAAATAACAATTAAGTAGGAGTCATGTCTTGTGACTTGCACAATCTCTTCTAACGCCTGAGTTCAATTTTACACAACATTTAATACAAATATTAAAAATCAATATATCAAGGGGGTTGTTAATGAAATGTTACAGTGAGTGTGTGTCACCAGATAGGATTTCGGTGGGAAACATGTCTGATTTAGCAAAAGCTGAACGCAGTTGTATTCTTTATCCTTCTGCTAAAAACAAAAGATAAAGGTGTTCATTAAATCATATCAAATCGAATTAAACTCTATTGGCGGGTCCCTCCAGCAGAACAGAAGTATGAAAAGCAGGGGTTGGAAAATGAATCTCAATGCATCTCTTGACAACGGAACAGGAATCGGAACGCATTAAAAATAAATCAGAGCTCTGCTGTAGGTCACAACAGAAGGATTAGATTGTAGTGGAATAATGGGACGAGAGACAGAAAGGCAGAGACTACCCTGCAGGTACACCGTGGCACTAGAAGGGGAAGCCAGATTTTTTAAACCATGGGTCACACCACATCTGTAAGATATAGTCGTTGCCCTGTTCAGGCTGCTTCTTCATCGCCCCTTTGCCCGGCTGTCGGGGCTGTAGTGTTCCCCAGCTTCTTGGCAATGCTGCCAACTCGGCATTTTGCAGGCCGGTGGCTTTGCCTGTCGTTCCCCCCGGCTCTTTGCTTCTCTCCCTTTTCTCCACCCTGACCGGTCCCCGCTCTCCCTGGCTCGATTCTGCCCTCCTTTAGCCCGGCCTCTCGCACTATTCAGCTATTCCCCGTGACCCGTCTCAGCCCTTGCAGGAGTCCTTGGGAGCCGTCTGCAGAGCGATCTGCCAAAAGCCTGGCAGCTGCCCGGGTGGCGAGGAGCAGCAGCGCCGCTGACAGCGGCCGCCGTCCTGCCCGGTCGCAGCCCCCGTTGTCTCCGTGCCCAGCTGCGGGGAGCGGCGCGGGGGGGACGGGACGGGGAGTGGTTCTCCTCTCTGCCGCGATGTGGCCGAGAGGTGATGGTGACGGCGTAGCAGCGCTGGGAGCCCAGGCCGCGGCTCCGTGGGAACTCGGGGGGCTCGGCTCGACCCCGAGCCTCCTCCCAGCGAATCGGGGCCCCAGCTCGGGCCGTGCTCCGTGGGAGCCATGGCAGCGGCGAGAGGGAAGGGTCTGTGACCGCCGGGGCGAGTGCTGCCGACCGCTTCCCGAGCTCTCGTCCAGCTGCCCCAGGCTTGGACTTCGTTCTCGGCTCTCTTGACACAGCTCCCTTCGCCCTCCTCTGCCGAGGGCACGCAGGGGTAGTCCCTCCCTCACCCCGCGAGCGTTGGGGCTTCTCCGGCCCTGTTAGTGGCTGGGTGCTAAAACGATGTCCCCGCCGAGCACTCCGCGAGCAGAAGATCTGCACAGCCCCTGCTCGGACGGGGGGGGCGCCTTTCGCCCCGTGTGGGCCTGCGGCAGCCGACACTGCAGAGAGGCTCGGGAAGGGCGAGCGGAGGAGCGGGCCCCCGTCTCCCCCACCCCTTCCTCGGGCTCTTCCTCGAGCGGTAGCAAGACGTAAAGGCCAGTCAGGGGCCAGTGCCACTGGGGAGACTGCGGGATCAGCTCTGCCCTGCCGCCTGCAGAGCCGGGAGTGAGCGAGGCAGCGGCAGGAGGCAGCGGGGAGGCTGATGCGCGGCAGCCGGGAGGGCTCGGCACCGAGCCCGGAACGCGCCGCGAGAGCGGGAGCGCGGCGCCCCCGCGGTGCGGCCAGAGGGGCCGGCACCGCCGAGCCCCGGGGCGGGAGCCCCGCGGGTATCGCTGGAAACCCTCTGGCAAACGGCCGTCTTGCCGCTTCGCGATCGGGAGGCTCCGCTCCCACTCCCTCCACCTCTCCCTTCCTGCCTCCCCGGGGCAGGCCGTGCCGCACAGCAGCGGCTGGGCGTGCAGCACCGCCGGAACGCGATAAACAAGGGCGGCCAGCTGCCCTCCGCCCGCTGCCAGCTCGCCAGCAACGCGCCCGGCAGCGCAGGGGCGCAGCTTGAGCCGGCCCCGCTCCTGTTCCGGTGCCGCGGGACCCCGGTGCGCCGCCCCCGGAGCCGGGGCAAGCTGGGGGGGCCGGGGGGCAGGAGATGCTCGCCGTGGTGGCTCCCTACGCGGCTGCACGCTCGCCCCGCGGACCACGCCGCGGGCTCATCTCGCCGGGAGCGCAACTTCTGCTCCGACCTGAAGTCGCAGCTCCTCTGTTTGTTTATTTCCCCGGCCGCGATGGCCGGCTGCCAAGCACGCCGACCTTGCCTATTAAAAACCCATTTTTCTTGCCCTGCGCGGAACAGCAGTTTGCTCGCCGCGCTCCGTTGTTCCGTTAAAATAAAGCGCTGCAAAGTCTGCTCGGGGGTGCCGGGAGAGGGTGGCAACGGGGGTGGCGGTGGAGCTCTGCCCACCTCACGCGTCCCGCCCGGGGCCGCCGCGCGGGTCCCCTGGGCGCCTCCCGGCGCAGCCCGCGCCGGCCGTCGCCGTGCCCCGGGATCGCGGCGGGGCGGGGTGACCGCCCCGGCTCCCCGGCCAAGCCATTTCCTGCCCTCCGAAGCCGCGGCCTCTCGCCGGCGGCCAAGCGGTAGCTGGGTCTGGCTGGGGGACGGCGGGCAGCGGGGCCGGGCGGAGAGGTTGGAAAAATCAACACGCGGCAGCGGTGGCGGAGGGCAGTGGCTGATCCCATTAGCCGCGTCGAGCCGGAGCGGCTGAGCCGGAACAGCGGGGTCACCGCTGCCAGGGGCGCCCCGGGGCGCCGGTCCGAGTGGCGGGAGGGTGATGCTTGCCCCCTCCTCCTGATATCCGCCTCCGGGTCCCCTCGCCCTTGTCGGACGTGTCAGCTGAGAAGGGTGATGGTGGGGACGCACCCACCCCCGGGGACAGGAGCCCGAGGGCTTTGTGTGGTTGGGCGCGGGGGGCCTTTTCGACTCGCCGCTTTGTTCTGAGGCGGCCCTGCCCGCCGGGACGTGCTCCGGTCAGCCCGCTCGGCTGGGCCCCGGCTCGCAGTTCCCTCACCCTTGGCACTACCCCTCTGCGCCGAGCCTCTTCCGATACCCGAGGGCGGCCTCTCTCCCCTTCTCCTCTAGGACGATCTGAAAGTCGTCCGAAGCAAGCTGCTTTTAGAGCAGATGCAACAATAAAGTATATTGAAATAGGTCTGCGGTTGGTGAGTTTCCAGCGATACTTAATGGCACTCGCGGTAAACAGTCCCTCTCTGTGCGAGCGGGGAAAATCATCCAGACACAAGCACATTCCACCCTCTTTAGGGCTCCCTGGCTGTTATTATAGTTATTGCATTACTCTGGTGTAAGCCTTTTGTAACTAAGCTTCTATAAAGCCCCGCTTACAAGCACCCTGATTAGAATTTTCCTTGCCAGTAACCAAAGGCCACCCGCTTTCCAGTGCTATACAGAGGGAGCCGTCAACAGCCACCCCTCTGAATGTACGCTTTGTTCCTGGCAACAAGGAAACGAGTGGGCTTCTATTGGGGAGAATGCAACCCTTCTTTTAAATATCACACAGCGAGAGCTGATGGGGCACTGGGCTTCGGAGAGGCCGCGATGGAGGGAGAGAGACACGGCGGGGTCACGGGAGCGCGGAGTGGCCGAGCCCTAATGCTACCCACGAAACGGCTGCCACTCAGCCGAGGGCCTGAGGATCATCTGGCTGATCCTGGCTCAGGGGCGGGCGGGGACGGAGCCGGGGCCTGGAAGGAGAAGAAAAGGAGGACGCAGGGTAATTGTTTCCCAGTGGCACACACCGCTTGGGCACCCTGCCTTCCAGCTCTCCAGGCACGGGTCGACCAGCAGTTCCCAGGCCCGGGGTGGACCCGAGTGCAGAGAAACGATTGCGACCCACCTAGAGCTGGGGCACACCCCGCATCCCCACGCCCCGCGTCCAGCCGCCCCGCCAGGGATACTCGGTGCCCTGGTAAAGTAAACGCCGGGTGGGTGTAGGACATGGCCATTTCTGCACGCACGGCTTGGCTGGCGGGCACCCCCATCTCCAGGGAGGAGAAATCCCCCGGCGGCGAGGAAGGAGCCCGGCTCGCCCGGGGCGATCCCTCCGTGCAGCTGCAGCCCGGCCTCCCTCGGCGGGCTCCGCAGCCAGCCCGGCTATTGTGAGCGCCCGAGAGCCCGTCTCGCCGGGTGTAAGCAATTACTGTGGTATGTCCAACATGTATGTTAGTGACATTACTAAGGAGGTGAGAGCTTGGCGTTCAGAGAGCCGAAACGCTGCGCTTTCACTTTCATTCAGGATGTGTGTAACACAGAGTCTTTTCTCAGCTCGTCTGATTTTTAACTTCCTCTAAACCTCTCTTTCTTTTTCCCCCCCCTTTGCTCGGAGAGCAGCAACGAGAGACCGAGAGGAAACACGCTGCTGCTGTGCAAAATGTGGACCATGTGTGGGAACTATTTACTCAGAGTGCAAACTGCAGGCACCAGGCAAGGGGCTGGCAGAGCCGGGGGGCGGTGGAGAGAGAGGCTACGTCTCTTTCTCGCTTTCCCCCCCCTCGTCTTCCCTAAAGCCAAACCACGTCGCTGTGTGTAACGGTGCGTTTTACTGACTTCTCGTTGGGCTCATGTTGGGGTTGTTTTTTTTTTTTCCAGTCCAAGTCTTTCGTGATCTGCTTTTGTGCTCACCCACCTCAAGCCTCAAGCAAAGGGTTAAATCTTTGGAGCCCTGCTAGGAAGCTGAGTTTCAGGGGGAAAAAAATAGAAAAGAAAAGAAAAAAAAAGAAAGAAAAAAGAAAGGGGGTGGCAAGAAGGAGTGAGAGTGTGAAGAAGTGGGCAGAGAGGGCTGCATGGTCCCCTGATCGCCCCTTTGACTGCTGTAGAATAATGAAAATAATTAATAATAATCCCCCGCGTTTATTTTCTATTTGGCTATACCAGGAAGTGCCTCTGGCCTTGAAGCACCCTATTACCTTTCTTCCCCCCACCCCCCTCCTTTCCTTGGGAAGTGAGAAGAAAAAGGTCTGCAGCTGACAAATATTATCCATCCTTTTCATCGATCGGAGCATATACAGATGTGATAGCTTGATGTACACTGCAAACCGGCTGATCCATCGCTTTCTCCCTCTCTCGCTGGCTCTGGTTCGGCCCCCTCCCCCCCCCCCCCCCCTTTTTCTCCCCCCCCCCCCCCCGCCTTTCCCTCTCTTTAAATAGATTTCAAGGCGCTGCCTGTTGGAGAGCAGCTCTCCAGAGAGAGCGAGCTATTGCTTCCCTGCCGATAGCCTCCCCCCTTCTCCGGTTTCCAAACAGAAAACAATCCCCGGCCCAAGGAACCTGTGCTGGGGCTGGCGGAAGAAGTTAAACTGACAGCGACGAGCGAGATAAGGAGGCAGCTCCCTGCACCATCGCGTTCGAGTCCTGTGTTTAAAAAAAAAAAAAGAAAGAAAGAACATAAAATTAAAATAAATAACAATAAAAATAAATAAATAAAAATGTAATTCGTGGCTCCCCGTCGTGCACCATCACGTGGAGAAGAGGCAGTTTGTTCGGGGCAGCGCCCGACCCGGCGGGCGCTACTCCGAGCCCCGGCCTGGCCGGCGCGTCTCGGAGCGGCTGGGAGGCGGCTGGAGGCGCGGAGCGAAAGGGTTAAGCCTCCTCTCCACCGCCCTCCTCTCTCGCCAGAGAATAAGCGCTCTCACGAAGCGTTTCTGGGGAGGCAGGCTGCGAGTAGGCCTTTCACAGTGGATCCATGGCTACCTCGGCGCCTGTCACCGAGACGCTGACCCTCCCCTGGTGCCCTGTGCAGTTAGAGCGGGCTACTACCAGGCACTTGCGATCAGTTTTTCGAAAGGTTAGACAAGGTCCCCGCTCCTCGCAGACGGGAGGCATTACGAAACCGCCTTTGTATCTACAGGAACTTACACAAAAAATAGGCGAGAAGGAGGCGAGGGAGAGAGAGCAGCTCTCCCCAGCCGAGGAGCGAGTCGGGGAGGTGGGCCGGGGGCTCTCTCCGGGCGGGTGTAGGGACCCCCACGGGCACCTCCCTCAGCCGGGGCACCGCGACGCCCTGCAGGCAGCTCGCCTTCGGAAAACCCTGGGTAGCCCTCGCCCAGGATCCCCCCCAGCCCTGCCCGGTGCTCGCTCGGTGCCGAGTAGAACCACCCGGCGCCGGGGCTGCCGCGGCGAAAATGGAGCGGGAGGAGGGAAAAGTGCTATCCGGAGAGCTGTTGTGACAGATGCTAAGCTTTGCCCTACGCGTGCTGGTGAGAGAAGGAGTTAAAAGCAAGCTGCTTTTTCGATCGAGCTGCTTCCCCGAGCGTCGGAAGGAGCGGCTTGCTAGAAAGCCGTCCATCAGCAACCAGTCCAACCTGCCCGTGATAATATGCGATCAACACCAAATCACCCCCGCTAGGCACGATCCATCATCGCTACGATGCAATCGGCCCTTGTATGGATGTGTCTACAAGGGGGGCGGGTGGGGAGAGAAGGGGAGGGAGCAGAAAAGAGAGAGGGAGACCGTGTGTGGATGTGTGTGCGAGGTGGGGGGGGACCGCATCATTCACCGGAATGGGAATCGCCGCCTCCCCCGGTTCTCGGCGAGCGGAGGTGCCCGAGCCAGCGGAGTCGAAAGTTGCTGGGCCGGGGCTGAGCGGGGAGCCTGGCACACGGCCCCGCCGCCGCCGCCTCCGACTGACATCAGCCTCCCCTCCCCCTCCTCGCTCCTCCTGGGCAAGCTTGACTGGCGTAAAATTAATAATTAATAAGGTGAAATTGATTAAAGGGCTGGGCGCACGATGGGGGCGCTCGGAGAGCCCTTCCCCTACCCGGTCGCTCCGCATCCGCCTCCCCGCCGGCAGCGGCCCGGGAGCGGGGACTGGCCGCCGCCGGCGAGCCAGGGGAGCTCCGGGGGCAGCTTAACCCAAGCAGGAAGGAAAAGGGCGGCGGGGACCGGGAAGGAGGAGGGAGGCGGTGGCTGCAGCAGCAAACCCTGCTGGGTGGCTGGCTGTAACCGAGATCGGCCGCGCTAGCGGCGGCGGCGGCAGGCGGAGGCTGGCTCCGGGGCTGGCTCGGCTCGGCGCAGCTGGGTGTGTGTGTGTGCGTGTGCGTGAGTGTGTGTGTGTGTACAAAGCCGGGTCCCGGGAGCTGCCCGAGGGCGGTGCTCGGCAGCACAAGGCCAGCCCCCCTTGGCCCCCCCCGCTTCTCCCCTACCACGATCAGTCTCTGCCACGGAGGGAGTGGGGAACCGCGGGGGACGCGGCCGGGCCAACGCACGCCTCAGCCTCCAGCCCCGCGGAGGTGGGAAAGGGTTAAACGTTGGAGGGAGACGGGAGGAGGACGGGGGATGGGGAGTGAGGGAAGGGGGGCCGCTGAGCACAGCGCTGAGCGCAGGGAAACCACAGCGCACCTGGGCTCGGCTCGGGAGCCGGAACGAGCCGCCGCCTCCTCCTCCCTCTTTCCCTCCCTCCCTCCCGCCCTTCCTCCAGCTCGGTGCCTGCCTGGCCCATATCGCGGCTCTATCTCTGCAGCAGCGGGAGCTCAGCTCCTCTCTTTCTATCAGCTGCTCCCTCTAACCCCAGTGACCCAGATAAGCGCGGCGACCTCCCCCCAAACCCCCGCCCGCAAGCGCGCCGGGGCCCCCGGTCCGGCTTCTCAGCAGCCCTCCCCGCCCGCTGCGCCGTCTCCCGCTGCCTCCTTGTGGGGCCGCCCCCGGCCTGCCGCCTCAGCCCCAGCGGGTTCCTCCCGGCCCCAAGGCTCCGGCCCCGACCTCCGCGGGAGGCAGCGAGCCTGGCCCGCCCCCTCTCTGGGCTCTTTTCCCCCCGGGCTGGGGCGCTGCCCCCCCGGTGCCTCTCTCGGACGGCTTGGGGTTATTGTTTGCCAGCGCTGCGCCAGCCCGCCGTCAAAATAATAATTAAAAGCAAAACAAACACCCCGATCCGGTCTTTCCTGGACACGCGGGTCGGAGCCACCGCAGCCCAAGTGTTGTTATTCCCGGGCTGGAAATAGCCCTGACTCCGCCCTGGACAATCGCCTGTCAGAGGCCTCTTCTCTCTCCTCCCTGGAGGCCCTTCCCTGCCCTGCTTTATTTACTTTTGAAGTGTCTGGATTGATGGAGAACTGCGGACGGCACTTTCTTCCCCCGGCTCCCTCCTGCACCAGGGCTCCGCCGGAGCCTCTTACCGCACCCGGCGCTCCACGCCAGCGTGACCCAAGATAACCCGGCCCCGGGGAGGCCGGGGCGAGCGGGGGAGGGCGCTTAACCAAACCAAACAGATCGATCTGTCCCCAGCCGGGGCCGCGGGAGCCCGGGGTGGGAGCGGGGGGAATATCGGGGCGCCCCTCGCAGCGGCGCCCAGACGGGCGGGGGGGGAGCCGCCACCCCCGCCGTCCTGGAGTAGCCCGTCCCCCCAGCACGCCCGATGGGGGCCGGAAGGGAGATCGCGGCAGGGCCCGTAACGACACAAGGGATAAACACCAAAGTTATCACCAGCCGTGACCAAAATAAATGCCTGTGATAAAAAAGCACTGACAGGATGATCCATTACGCGGGTGTCACTGCCTACAACGAGGTTCAATCAGATACGCCGGTTGCCGTGGACAACGGGGGAAGCGGCGGTACCGGGCTGACGACTTTTCTGGAGAGGCGGGTGGTGGTTGCCATCAGGGAGGTGACACGGCGCGATCAGCATGAGGGTGGCCCGGTATCGCGGGGAGGGACAGACCGCATCTGCCGCGGCCGCCGCTCGCCTCGCGGCCCCTCCGCCCGTCCGGGAGGCGGCCCCCAGTCATGGGCACATCCTTGGGGAGAGGAATGTCCTCCCCTCAGGCGGCCCCTGAGACGTGCGCATACCCTCCGGTCTGGGATGCCGTCGGGTCCCTCCCCGGTTTGTGCCCCCCCGGTTGCGGGGCCGGGAGCGCGGCACGGCTGCCCGGGCGCCTCGCGTCTCTCCGCAGCCCGGCGGTGGAAATCAGTGAGGGCGTGCGGCGCGACCGTCTTCTGAGCGATGCCCTGGTGTTAGGGAAAGGGGAAAAGGAGAGAGAAGGAAGGCTCTCTACGGGATCAGTGCCGCACGTCCTCGCCTCTGGCGGAGCTGCTCGAAGGTGCCGGAGCGGGGGCAGCGGGGGCAGCGGGGGCCGGGCTGGCTGTCAGCGCCGCCAGGAAGAGCCGTACCCTGGGGCGTCAGGCTAATCGCATGGCAGGCCAGCTCGGCGGTACGCCGCGGCCCCGGGCGGTGCGATTAATGCAGGCTCAGGCAGCGGGGATGGGCTGCGGGCCGGTCTCCCTTATGCCACATTCCTCCGGATCGGATCGGGCCGGGACTTGCCCCTCCCCTGGGACGGGAGGGTCAGGACAAGGTTCACCGAGCCGGTGGGGGAGCCGCCCTTCTTCCCTGGCCCTTCACACGAACAAGCAGCCTTTGGGAACAGCCGTTTCCGAGGTGGGACACGGAGGGATACAAGGGAGGATGCCCCCCACGCCCGCGGGAGGAGCGATGCCAGGGCCGTCCCCGCCGGTGCCACGGTGCGTGACACGCCAGCCCCGTGTCTCTTCGGGGTGAGAAACTTCCTGGCTGCCAGCGACGGGTGGCTGCGCTGCCGCAACGCATCCTTCGGTCCCGAGATCTCCCCCCCAGGCGTAAACGCATTGCCCCCCCCCCTCGCCGCCGCCCCCTTCCCGTCACGATTTAATGCTTTTCATGTTCTTCGGCAACTGCGTTTCCGCAGAGAAACCCCGGCGCGCTCCCAGCTCGGCTGCTCAGCTGTATTGTGGCGAGCTCAGGCACAGCCGGAGTGAATCCATTACGCCTCGATCCTACAATACAGGTTTATGCGGATACCCTCTGATTTACATTTAAAACAGTGCACAGGCATTGTCTGCTAGCCTGAAAAGAAAACACAGCCCCGTAACTTCAAATGACCTTCAAAGCAATGCAATTAACTCTCGTAATTATCAGTACACGCCTTTTAGAAAAAGACACAGGTGCTCGCCTCGGTGCTGTTCCACCTGATTAAGCATTCTCGTCCTACCAGGGAATGTCCCCTCCCCACCCCCACCTCTGGAGTCCCCAAATCTGGGACTTACTCCGCCGTTCCTACATGTCGAAACCTCCCTTCACCCTCCCCTTCCCCCGCCCGCCGCCTGGGCTGAGGGACAGCTTGCTCAGCGCGGCGAGGCTTTGTCACACCGCCACACACACACCACCACGTCGCTGGCTGGTGCCGGCAGCGGGCGGCGTGTTCGCTTTCCCGGCTCCCACAAAGCGCTCCCCTCCCGCCGGCCCCCGGACCGCAGGCCACGCAGAGCCGAAATTTAGGTTAATAGGATGGGCTTTGATCCGTGGTCCCCTTCGCCCGCCCCTCACCCCGAACGACATCGATCCACTGCATTTACTCCCGCGCCGATCGGCCCTCGGCTCTCCCGCAGTCATGCTCGGCACGACCGGAGAGAATAAATAAATATCCCCGGAACACCCAGGCCGGTGGCGGCCCCCGGCCCTGCCCCACGAACGAGTGACCGGTCCCCAGCGGCTGAATGTGCAGTGTCATGATGGCTCCCACGGCCCACGAGCATCACCGGGGGCGATACCGGGAGCGGCGGGGACGCGGGCAGCTCCGGGGGGGATGCTGCCGGTCCCGCAGGAACAGCTACCCCTCCTCCCCTTCACCCCTCTTTTGCACACACGCACACACAAAATAAATAAATAACGAGGCGGCTGGAGCCATCTGGGGTTGGATGGCTTCTCATCTCATTACAGAGCATTAGGAGAAACAGGCAAATATACAGCTATTAAAATTAATCGCCTCGCGCTGTCAGCTGAACATAATGGAAATTATTTATAGGCTGCCTACGATGCCTTTCTCGTCACGGAGGCTTGGTGCGGAGAGGCGCACTCGCGGCTCCCGGCACAGAGAGGCGTATGGGGCCGTGAGGGGGTCGCCGGGCTCGGCTCGGCCCCGACCAGCGAAGTTTGGGAGGTCAGGGCGGCGAGGCACAGGGAAAGGGAAAAGAAAAGCAAGCGGCAGAGGCGCCGCGTTGAGCGAGTTAGGGTGGCTTGTTTTCAGGTGACTGCAGGGGAAGCGGCAGAGAAGCAAATAGGGCAGACCGCGGTGCTGGGGGCCTCCCCGGGCTGCTCTGGCGGAGCTTCCCCGGGGCGGTGCGAGGCAGGGTCGGGGGCAGCGGGCGGGCTCTTGCAGACAGAAACCTCTGCGAACGGCGCTCAGTACTTAGCAGGCACCGTGCGATGCGGCGAGGGCACGCCGCGGGAGGGGGCGATGCGCTTCCCGAGCGATCTGCCTGCAGATCTCTGCTACCAGAGGAAATGTTAATTGTCAGCCTTTCCGCTTCTGCCTCTGGAGCGGGCTCTCGATGCTGTTTGCTTATGCTCCTGGGGACAAGGGGGTCTCTTCCGCTCGGGGAACAAAACCCTAAACCCATAAGACTATGCCAAGGAGAACTGGCCTGTTTTTCCGACCGAGAGAGAGAGTGCGTTTGGGAAGCGAGGTGAAACACTCCCCGTTCATTTCCCTGCTCCGTCCGGGGCCGTTTTGGCCAAAACAGCCACCTCCGAGCTCGGCAAGCTGCCTCCTCGTCCCTCCCGTAGCTGTGGGGCTCGGCGCGGTGCTGTGCTGGCGAGGAGACCGAGAGCCTCCTCTGCGGGTGCCGGAGAAGGCAAAGTACGGCTGCCAAGGGCAGCGGAGGCCGCCGGGGCAGCCCGGGTGGAACCTGCTGGGACGGAGGGAAGGTGCGAGAAAGCCCGAGCGAGAGCCTGGAAGCGCAGCTTCGCCAGGCTTGAGAGGTTAATAAATACACCCGTCCCCTCTCCCCAGCCCGCCTGAGGCTAAGACTCGCAGCTCAGCGGGTAATTGACAGTCTCAATCCAAAATTGAAACATGTGTTAACAACAACGCCACGCATCCTAGGAGCTACCCGGGAGATCGCCACCTCACGGTCTTTATATATTATTTGAATCCACCGGAGGAAAGTGTCACGAGGTTTTCAGAGCACGTTTCACCCTTACCTGTAAATCAGCTCTTATCACTGCTGGCTGCTCAGAGAGAGCCAGGCTTTGCTCTGTAGCGCAGGAGGAGGAGAGCCATGGCTCCCTCGCAGCGCTGTTTCCGTGCCGCCTCCATGTGGAGTCCGCAGGCACCCCCCACCCCTCCAGGGGTGAGCCCAGCGGCGGGACAGTGCCCGCTCGCCCGTATCCGGGCGTGGGAGAGGACCCGCGGATCCCAGATCTGGACACTGCCGGGGCTGAGTGGCTCCTTGGCGCCCCAGGTCCCCCTCTGCCAGAGCAAGTGGGACCGGTGCCCGTGTCCCAACCCCCCGCCCCCTTCGGGCGAGGGTCACACAGCCGCAAATGGGAACGGGAGCCCGTGCTGGCGGAGCAGCTTTCCCATGCGGTTGCTGATGTTTCTGGGATCGTGCCGAAGCGAGGTCCTTGCTCCCGGCAGCGCTTTAACAGCCACAGCAGGGTCACCTACTCCCTGTGGTGTAAGTAAGCTGGGGATTCCCTCCCCCCGAAACCCCTTTAAGGGCCTATGGTGTCCCTGGCAGGAGGGATAGGGCCGGGGCAGGGAAAGCGCAAACTTGTGCCGAAGTGGTTGGACGTGCAGAGGCAGGACAAGACTGGCAGGGTTCCCCGGGTAAGGCAGATCTCCAGGGCCTCCCACCGCCAGCTCCATCCCTTCCCCCCGCCGTTGCCATCGTCCCCTTTTCACATCGGGAGCCTATGTGAGGATCAACGTCCTCCGCCGGGGAGGCGGCAGCAGCTCCCGCTGCCCCCGCAGCCCGGCCCCGCTCACGGCCCGGTGCCTGCGAGCTCTGCTCGGAGGTCACGACCAGCGGAGCAGGCAGATGGAAAATCCCAGTTCCTGCCGCACATAAACAAGGTGGGGACGGGCAGAGCAGCCCTCGGCGCTGCGCGGGAGGGGAAGGGCGTGGGGTCCCTCCTCCATGGCCCGCTGCCCGCCCAGCCACGGCTCTTGCCCCGGGAGCTCCCTCCTCCGGCGGGCGCCGGCCGCGCTGCGCTGCGCGGAGGCGGAGGGGCCCGGGGGGCTCCGTCCGGAGAAGGGGATGCGACCGCCGGCGGGAAGGAGCCACCGCGGGCGGTCCCGGGAGCGGGGGCCGCCCGGGCAGGGCGCCGGTATGGCGGCGGTGCAGAGTTTCTGCCCGGCGTCTTCGTCCCCGCAGCGCGTCCGCCCCCCGCGCGGCTCGGAGGCGCTCGCCCACGCGTGCACTCACACGGTCGCGGGCTGAGTCACACGGGCGCGCTGCCTCTCGCACACCGTGTCACGCAGACGCTGCGTGTGGCACACACACACTGCCTCTTCTCGATCGCGCCGTGTCACGCACACGTTCTGTGTCACACACACATTGATTCCCACGCACAATAGGCTGCCCCTCTCGCACGGGCACTGCATCCTGCGGGAAAGCACGGCAGCCTCTCACGCGTTCGCCGCCTCTCTCAGCCGGGACACACGCCGAGAAGCTCGCACGCAGCCAGACACACTCCGTTTCTCACACCCGGGCTCTGTCACAGCCACACACACTCACGCTGACCCGCACACGCGATCGCACACGCTCAGGGTTTCCCACGCAGGGACACGCGCGCCGCCTCCCCCGCCTCCTGCTCCCGATCCCCCCACGCGCATCGTCTCGCAGGCACTCGCCGCCGCGGATTTCTACACACGGAGCCTGCCGCCGTCCCCGGTTGCTCTCCGGGCACGTCACCACCCACACACCCACACACCCACACACCCGCGCGCACACACACACAGGGGCCCCGCTGGGAGCGGTCCCAGCGCCGCGCCCGGGCGACCGCGTGTGTGCGCTTGCGGGAAACCCGAGGACCTTCCCTGCGGCCCCTTTGGCAGCGCTCCGCCGCCACCGCCGGGCCAGATGCGCGGCCCCAGTCCGGAACAGCTTGTGTTTGTTCCCACCAGACGGCCGGGCGGGCGGGGGGGGAGGAAAGGTCAGCAGGTCCCGCGCCGCGCAGCCCGGGGGCTCCGCGCCCCGCCGTGCCGTGCCCCCCGCCCCGGGCCGCGCGGAGCAGCGGCGCAGCCTCCACCTGCCGCCGGGTATTCCCGGCCCGGGGAAACACCCACTCCGCTCCAAACTTCGCTGCCACCCTTTATATCCCCCTCCTGATCCCCATCCCCCGTCCCAGGCTGAGGCTGAAGCTGCGGCCCGGCCCCCGAGCGGGTGGCCCCGGCGGAGGCAGCGCCGTGCGCTCGGCGGCTGCGACGTGCAGGCTGCCAGAACCAGCCGGGGAAAGGCCAACGGCGCCCGAGGCGCGGGCAGAGGTAGCGGCTGATCTCTTGGCAGATCCAAGAGCGATTTGGCCGCCGCAGCCGGGAGGCCGGCCCGGATTATTCATCACGGGCGGGCGAACACAATCCTTCCCCCCCTCCCCCTCCGCGCCAGCCCTGGATATTTTGTCGCGGCCGCACAAACAATATTCAACTTGTATCCTCTTCCTTGGAGGCACCGGGAAGCCGGCGGCTGCCAGGAACAGGCTCCCGTGCAGCGCGCGGCAGCGGGATCCTGTTTCCCGAGCAGCCGGCGCGGAGCTGCGGCCCCGAGGGAAGCGGGAGCTTTCCGCCCCCGCCCGGCGCACGGCGGCGGCCCCCGGGCCCTGCCAGGCGTCCCCGGCGGGGCTTGGCCGCCGCCCGCGGGCGGGGGCCCCCAGCGTGCAGCCGCTGCTTTGCAAACCGCACGATCGCGGCCCGCGGAGGGCGGCGCTGGCAGCCGGCGCTGCCCGCCCGTGCCAAGCCGCGGGCACAGCGGGGCTCGGCGGCCCCGAGCGCTCCGCTCGCCAGCCAAAGCCGGAATGAAAGCCAGCTCCGCGAACGCCCCCCGGGGTTTGCCTGTCGTCGGTTTCCCCTTTTCCTCTTCCCGCGGCCACCGGGGAAGGGCGGCCCTCTCTCCAGCGGGAGCAGCCAGTGGCGCGGGGGGGGGAAGGCCCGAGGGAACGAGCTGCCTCCCCCGGGCCCCTATGCTGACCCCTGCGCCGCCGCGGAGCCCCAGCCGGGCTTCCCTCGCCCTCTGTTGGAAAGCTTCGCGCGGTGCGGAGCCGCGGCAGCAGCGGGATCCCCCACATCCCACCATTCCGACCGAGGGGACGCAGGAAACGTCGCCTCCGCGCTCAGCGCCGAGCAGCGTGGACAGCACAGCCCGAGCAAGGCCCAGGGGCCTCCTTTCCCTTCCATTTCTCATCTTTCCCCCTTTTCCTGCCTTCCCTTCACAGTTCTCTTTCCCCTTTCTTTCCCCGGCCCCCCCTCGGGGGCCACCCCGAGAGCGCGCTCAGCCGAGTGCATCTCGCTCTTAAATCAAGCTTGGATATTTAAAGCTTAACTCCCAGTTTATTTTCGTCCTAGACCAAAGGCGCTCGCTACTTATTCGGGAAGCTATTTAAATACCTCCCCCGACCTCCCCTCGGGGTTATGAAAGTTTGCTGCTGGAGAATTTCACAAAGGTATTCAATACCGTCGCCCCGGCTCCCCAGGACGCACCGCGGGAGCCGGGGACCATTGCCGATGGCGAGAGGGGACGTGTTCTGGGGCGCTGAAGGGAAAAGACTTCTTTTCAGCCAGGGAATCGCGGTACTTCACACTCACTTCGTGGTTTATTGCTACGGGAGGAATCTGTTTATAGTCAAACCGTATTACATTGGGCCGTATCGATTTTCCAGCAGTACTCCCCACCGATTTAATTGTTTTTAGGAATGTCAATTGCAGCTCTCACGTTCCCTGAATTCATCAGTGTTCAAATGATAAACCTCATCATCACTCTAAATCATATGGCAATCTGCTCGTTACCGGCTGAGTGTCCCCCCCCGCGCCCCCAGCCCCACACGACTGCACTGTACATGTCTCAGGGTGTATTAAACTTCACGCAGAGTCCCAGTAGTGCTCTCTCGCCTCTCCCCCTTTCATAGCCCCTCCACTCCATCTTTTAGGTTTTACTGTCTTAAAATGAATGCACTGAAGAAATACACCCCTAAATTAGTCACGGTTCCTGGTTTCGGGTTCTACAGCTCAAAATCCCCATTGCAGTGCAAAGCAGACAAAACCAGAGGGAAAAAAGAACCGGCAACCAACCAACTAAAAAAAAAAATCAACAAAAAACCCCAACCAACCAAAAAAGCACAACCCACACAGAGAAGTCATCGAGTCTTTAAAAAATAATTAGGAAGAAAAACAAGCTGAAACTGCGGACAGGGCGCTGGAAACTCCACGCTGCTGCTGCTCGTGGCTGCGCTAGTCCCAGAAGGCGAGAGTGGATGGATGCCTTGCCCACCGCTCTGTCCTCTGCGTCCGCGCCCGGCCGCCTGCACACGCGTGGGCAGCCGTGGGGGATCCCGGCGGCCCCCGGCCGAGGTCGGGGCTCCGAGCAGCTCTGCTGTTGCCCAGTGACCCTCCTGCAGGAGCGACAGCGTCTCGAGGACCAGAGTGGGCATCTTCCCCGGGAGGGCGAGCACAGCCCACGGTTGCCCGCGGGAGGCGAGGGTCGCGGGCAGCCCCCGCGGGAGCCCACGGCTGTGGCTGAGCGCCGCTTAGCGCAGCTCTTTCGGCAGCTTTTCCTTCTGCTGCTGCGGCTGCTCGGGAACCACTTTCCCCCGTCACAACATGCCCCGCGGGCAAGCTCAGCCCCCACGGCGGTTTCCCTCCGTGGCAACCTTTATGCGGGCTCTCGCCGCGTTAGTTCCCAGAAATATAGTGAAGTGCCTTGACGGCAAGCAGATCCAGCGCATTCATTTGTGCTGCAAAGTTAGCCGCTGTCTCTTGGGGAGGCTGGGGGGTGAAGGGGTTAGTTCACGGGTGGGAAATGAGGTGAGAGATGCGAGGCCGGCTGCGGTCCCCACAGTGCCCATGGTTAGGGGGGGTCAGGGCTTAGCGAGGCGACCCGCGGGCAGGAGGCAGCTTCTCCCTGCGGTGAGTCTGGGTGGTTTAAGGCGACGGCAGCGTCCGCCCTGAAGGCACGAGTTACCCTGCAAACTCAGGTTGGACACCCGCTCCCAGACTAATAAGACGTGCTGCCCGTTATTCCCCCCGAAGTTTCCGCTCAGCAAGGGGACGCCAGCGCACTGAAACATCACCCGCACGTGGCTCAGGGAGAAAGCCCAGGCGCTGACCCTTCACTCCGCTCAGGAGCTCCAGGGCACGACTTGATCCCGCGTCTGCCATCCCCTTTGCACGGCATTCCCCCGCTTCTCCTTCGGGAGAACGGCAGGGAAAGCCTTGTTACGCGCTCTGCGCAGCTACAGCCCGCCGGGAGGGCTTTGAACCGAGCGGAGCCAGGAGTAAGTTGAGCCCCTGCGGTGTGCCAGGCGTGGGGAAGCGGGTACTGGGATGCACAGGGACATGTCGCACCTCTCTCCCCCACGGGGCCGGAGAGTGGCGGCCAGAGAAAGTCGTACGATGGGCATCCATCACCTTCCTCTGCCATCTCCCGCGGGCAGCCCTCGGCTGCTGTTTATTTTGTTATCAAATCAATTAAGCTGCCGCTCTCTTATAAAACGGGGGCGGGAGGGGAAGGAGGAGGAGGGGGTCTGGAGTAAAACTGTGGCCACGCCTTTGACATCGTCTCACCAAAGCAAAGAGCTCCTCCTATTGGAGAAATGATTTCCTGCCGGATGGGAAACCCTCACAGCCCGCGAGCGATTTCATTATATTATTTTATTTTGTGTTACGTGGTTTTATGCTGTACTATGTCATAGTTTTATTTTATTTTATTTTATTTTATTTTATTATTTTATTTTATTTGTCAGTGGTCTCTGCACCAACAACCGTACCAGTCACCACTTGGTTCTAATGCTCTTCTCTGTCACTGTCATGTCTGGCCACTGGTGCAACCGGGAGGACTGGTCAAACACTAACTTCAAAACAGTGGACCCTTCCTGTGCTGTGGATAATGATCCAGCCCAGGTAACACCAATGCAGTATTTGGCACCTTGTGAGTAACCTTTTAGCAGATGTAGGATTTCTTGGGTTGATCCAAAGTCTCCCAGAAATCTGTCCTGGTTGATGGAAAGATTTATATCAGCTCTCAGAGGTCATCAAATCAGCTCTTACGCAGTGCAATTTCTAACCTGTACACTGCTAAGTTCATATCCATGGTTATGTTAAAGTTTTTTTAAACTTGTGGTTTCTGTTAAGCGAGCTAAGTTGAACTGGGGACCAAGTGTAATCACAACTGGTATCTTTTGGGGAAACCTTGGCAGAAACCCCCAAGCATTTGATGAACCTTGTGCGTTGCTGGGAAGTGCTCCTCTGAACACAGCGTCTGGCTGGAAGCATTGATCTGGCTGCCAGAGGAGAGCTCCTGGCCAGCCCGCCCTGCAAAGAGCAGGGCTGCCAGGTTTCAGCAGGGGCTTTTGCTCTTTCTGTCTAAACAAACTCTCCTCTTTCCCACTCTAGTTGCTGCCAACAATTTAAGACTGTGCCCTACTAAATAGTGATATGTCATATTTGATTCTTTTATAGTAGTGCAAAGAGGATCCAGATCTCCCCAGTCACAGAATGCTATGTTATAACCTCCCATTGTTTAGTTTAAAATAAGTTACAGTGCTCATTATAGATACTGAATCAGGAGAAAAAAGGTGCTCTTGCTCCCTCCCCGTGTTGTAAGCACTCTGAAGACAGAATCCAGTGCACTGGATAGGTATTTCATGGGAGGCACTTTCAGAAACCACCACTGATTACAAAGACCTTAATTTCTGGGCACTCAGCTGTAGCCCATACGCAAAAGTGGGCATGCTCACAATCAGCAACAATTAAAAAAAATTCTAGGTTAATTCTATTTGGCCAAAAGTGGGTAAAAATGCTAAGACATGCAGATGCAGTAACGTTGGAGGATGGCGAAAACTGTGAGCAGAGGGTGAGCTTTAAGATATTTTCTACTGTTTCTGTACAGTGAGATTACCCATTTTAGAATAATTGACTTTACTGCCTTTGCTAAGTACAGTTGATTTCTTTTTTTTTTAACCAATGACTGCCATCTCAGGCCATCTGCTCCTCCTACCCAATCCTGCAGCAGCCTGGAGCTCCGTGAGGTGCAAGGGCCATGTCCGAGCCAACACAGAAAAGCACTCATGTATTCACACCAACATGGGGAGAAAAGTGGGAGAGTGAAGCCAATAGTTGTGACCTCAATGTGTAAACAAAACAACAAATTTGAAAGTATGACAACTTATTATTTTTTTATGTTTTAGTGGTTACTCCCTACTACCACTACCATCCTCTCTCAAAATTTACTGAAAAGAGAAAAAAAAAAGAAGAGTGTCTTACCTATACCAGGCACTTCCAGAGCCATAGAAATAACCAGTGAAGTTGCCAGTGTAACCTTCTGCCAGCCCTCGCAACCTGCGAGCACAATTTCACCTTTTCCACGTTACATCAGCCACATCCACCACCCACAACCCACACACCTCCTCCCTCTGTCCCCACACAGGCTGCGGAACTGCAAGCTCAAACTGCGCAGTGTAGTTTGCAAGAGGAGCAATTCTGTGGATCAGAGGTACCCTGGGAAGCAGTGGGAGTTCAGGGTATGTGGTCTCAGCAGCTGGTGGAAGGGAGCTTTGTAAGATGATGCAAATGTTTTGTTTGCTTGTAAGTGGGCTTCTATTGTGGGAGAGTCCATGGTTTTGAGAAGTTCTCACCTACTCCCTGTGCTGGTGTGTGAGTCAGGTGGTGCACCGAGGAAGTACGATGTTGCATTTTGTATTCTCTGCAGGAGAGGTTTGTGTGCAGGGTTCAGGTTAAAGGTTTCAAGTGGGAAGGGAGGGAGGAAGCCTGCGGGTTCTAGAAGCTGGTGGGGTGATGTGCCGAAGGCGAAACTGTGGTTAAGGGTTTCAAAACCCGAGTGAAGGCTTGGCTAGGGACTTCATGGCTTTCTAATGTTTTTGTTGGTGGGATGTGCCATGAGCAACTTTAACGGATTTTAAACAATATTTTTGGTTTGGTGGGATTTCTATGCAAACATTGACAGATGGCATGGGTAGCTCATGTATTTTCATCTCTCTTCCTCCCATAGTGTCTTGCAAAGCCCTGAATCTTCACACCTCACTTTCTGTATGACCTTTTTACTTGACTCCACTTTTCTGTCACCTTTTCTGGACCATGTCCTGGATTAATTCTGTATTCAGCTGTTCCTAGAGCCCAGACTAACCTTTTTCTCCTGTTTTCTGAGTCCTTGGTCAGCTCTTTCACTGCTCATTTATACAGAATTAGTGGAGATAGCCATATGAGTCAATATATTACAGAAACAGAGAAAAAAATTAAGGTGGCAAGGGAGAAGAGTAGGAGAAAGGGGATATGTGTGGGACAGTAAGGAGGGCAGCATAAGAAGAGGTGGTAAGATATTGAAGTGTAGGTGGGGGCTTGTCTGTAATGAGCTTTGTGGGTTTGCAGGACTGACGAGCTCCAAGGGGGAGGGAGATGTGAGAAAACTGGCTCTATAGCCAATCTGGACCTGAGCAGGGAGAAACAGAAGAATTGTAAGCTGGCAAAGCCTGTGCAGCTCCTCTACCCTGAACATCTCTCATGTAAGCTCTCCCTCCCCTTCCATGCTGTCCCACACCATCCTACTGCTGCAGCTGCCTGCATCCCCTCTGCCACTGCCAGCCGAGCTGCCCCTGGTACAGCTAAACAATGTACCAGGGGGAGGGACTGAGGGAGCAGAAGCAGGGCTGGGTTCCTGGGGGGGTAAAAGCCCAGCAGTCTGTACCCCCATGGGGTCAGTCCTCAGAGGGAGACCCTTGCTCTTGCCTCACCTCTGTCGTGCAGTCAGGGCTCATGCGCACCAGCACGGACGCACGAGCTGAGCACAGAAGAGTAGAAGGTGAGAGGGGTGAGACTTCTGCAAGGATAGCTGCCCAAGCACTGCTGATCTGCTGCAGTACCTCAGGGCCTGGGGCTTAGTCCGTTCCTCCTCTACTGCAGAGACACTGAAGCACTTGGGGCTTAGTGGGGCTTAACCACTTACATCCAGTGCTGTCGCTTGCTCATCACATCATTTGCGCACTCACACGTATCCCACACATCTCACTCCCCTGTTACCTTGAAAATCCACCTCCGTAATTTCTATTATCAAGTAAGCAATGCAAGAGGTGGAAGGCTTTTAAACTCACGTTGCTGGCAAACCCAAGTCCCGTTGGCTAAACTCAGCATAATTCGGATCTGCCACGTGGAGCAGGAGGAATGATTTGTGGTGCCTGAAATTCCCAAGGTACAAAGCAACGGAAACCTTAAGGTGCCATCAGATCTTCCATCTGTAAAGTCTGGTGTTTACAATTATTTAAAAATAAATGAAAAAGAAAATGAACATCATTTAGAAATGAGTAGATATGCCAGAAAACGTTGTTAACTCCTCCCTGCCTTATGTAAGAGCTAGTCTTTAAAATCTGGAGATTAAACTTGGTCAGGAAAGTTTTATACAGAGGGATTTGATTCCTCTTTTGGCTTCAAATTCAAAACTAACTTTAACTGTGACCTCAACACTGACATCCTCCCTTTTATTTGATTGAGCAGTTTATTTTAGCAGTATGCACACCAACTTCCCTTAATATGAATCCCTGCCATAAGAAATCACTAACATCCCTTCAAAATGCCATGAAAAGCTTTTGGTCACTGCTTGAGAGCAGAGAGAAGAGAGACCATGTCTGAAAATGGGGCATGGAAAAGGAAAGACGTAATATTTAAACAAGGTTCTGAATTCCTCCCATTACAGAGGCACCAGGAGCAAGATTCAACCCTTGCTTTGCACTGTCACACATATTCTGCAAAACAGTAACTGCGCTTTTTTTGTGGTGCAAGCCAGAAGAGGAACTGATCCAAGCTTTTGAGCCACAAGCTGTATGTTATCACCATCACAGGGTGCCTGCTTTGTTTATACAACTCCTAATGGAGGTAATGCATTGGCCACTCTTTTTGCACCCTACTGATGCTAATGCTTCACCTTAAAGGAAGAAACTGTGCCTTTGCCCCCATCTTCAATGTTTTGAACCACATGGTCAGAGCCAGACAAAACACAGGTGTAAGCCTATTTATAAAAATGTAAACATTTATGACAAATCATTCCAGTAACCTCTTTTCCTCTTTCTACATCTTAATATTGCTAGGTAAGGCAGGTAAGGCAGCTGGTAGGGCTTAGTTAAGCATCGTTTTAAATGCCAGATTGAAAAAAAAAAAGTGATATTTTGCCAGGTTGTGGAAGATTGGCCTCTCCTTTGTCGGTGATTCTTACTGAAGAGAAACTTTAATGGTATTCAAGTCTAAAAATATTTTAAAACCTGTTTCTTGGGGAAGAATACAGACTCCAGGCGCCTGACCACGATGGTAAATTGCTGTCAGTGACACAGCCTATGCATATTTAGGGGACCTAGCTCTGCCCTCTCCTTGACAGGATAGCGGGTTGCCTTGGGGTTCATCTGCTCATATCACTGTCATCTGTCATGACATATTCATATGGGACCCAGCTGCTGAAGCTTACACTAAGAAAGAAAAAATGTAAAAATAATTGGTTGATGTTTATGTCGTTCCTTAGGCTACACCTACACAGCCCTTTTCAGGGCTCACTGTTTGAAGAATCATTAACCTTACATATTTGTGTTGTCCTATATCTTAAGTAATATACCCTTCTACTTTTAACTTTAAATAATGTGAGTGCGGAAAAAGCCTTGTCACTACTGAGCATCTCCTAGTAGAATTTGGCTGCAGCTTGATGTGAATAAAAGCAGCACAACATTTTTGTAAACTTGTTTTTGAGGTGGGATTGATTTGCTTAGATTTGGTGGGAGATTAGACACCTTTTCAACCCCTGAGTTTTAGAAACACTCATCATTGAAGCCAGCAGTCTGAAGGTGATGAAAGCTTTTGTTCTGGGGCTGAGCTTGTTCTGGGCCTGCTGCAAAGTACCCAAGAAAAAATTGTGTCCCACCACAGGCATCTGCCTCAGAGTTACTCCCTGCAACAGAGGCACCTGGGATCTCCTGGTAATGCAGCCATTGTCATGGTGGGCCCTTCCTCCTCTGGATCTGGGGAGAGAGATGACATTCCAGTCCTGCCCTAACTCCCCATGGAGAGACAGCCTAAGGGCTCAGACTTCAGCAAGGAACAGGATGTTGGTACTATAGTGTGTATGGGAGCCATCTGGAGAAGAGAGAGGAGCATAGACTGGGTAAAGCATATGGCAGTGGCTGCTTCCCTCTGAAGCAGTGTCCCAAAAGGATTTGGGCTGAATGATTTGGGTGCATTAGGAAGAGCATTGCCAGCAGGTGAGGGAGGTGATCCTGCCCCTCTGCTCAGCCCCAGTGAGGATCATCTGGAGTGCTGTGTCCAGTTCTGGGCTACTCAGGACAAGAGAGACATGGAGCTCCTGGAGTAGGTCCAGTGGAGGGTGACAAAGATGATTAAAGGACTGGAGCATCTTTCTTATGAGGAAAGGCTCAGAGAGCTGGGCCTCTTCAGTCTCAAGAAGAGACAGCTGAGAGGTGACCTTACCAGTGTAATGTGAAGGGAGGGTGTCAGAGGATGGACCAGGCTCTGCTTGGTGGTGCCGAGCAATAGGACAAGAGAAACAGGCAGAAACTGATGCCCAGAAAGTTCCACCTGAACATGAGGAAGAACTTCTTTACCGTTCGCTGGAACAGATTGTCCAGAGAGGTTGTGGAGTCTTCCTCACTGGAGATATTCCAGAACCATCTGGATACAATCCTGTGCCATGTGCTCTGGGATGACCCTGCTTGAGCAGGAGGTTGGACCAGATGACCCGCTGTGGTCCCTTCCAACCTGACACATTCTGTGATTTTGTGATCCTGTGATTCTGGATCATTGTGGTAACAGCAATTACAAAGCAATGATCACTTATTTGAATATCCCCAATGCAGTGCTGTGTCTTAAATATTATCATTAACCTGGCTGATTCAGTTATATGGAAAATGAAATGTGTAACCACCATCTTTCGTTTAAGAGATTGATTAAACTGAAATGGGTAGCTATGGAAATAGCTGGAAGAGGATGCTTTTATGTATGATAAGTAAGAGAAACCACATGGACAGCTTCAGGAAAGTCAGCAAGCAAGCAGTTAGCACAGCACCACCTGTAATAGGACTGAAAAAGTGCTGAGAGAAAGTGCTCTGGGGTTAAAGTGCTTCCAGAAAAACAGTTGAAGCTGGAGGAAAAGAAATTGTTTCGTCTCATTTGATCCCTCCTGCATTCTAGGTATCAATCATTTGCAAATAAACAGGGCTGGGCAAAAGAAATAGCTCACTGTTTCCAGTTTCTAATAGACATGAATGCTACATTTTAACCATGGTGCCCACCAAAAAGGGCAACTATGTATTGAAGGTGGCACAAAAATAGAAACACATTTTCAAGTAATGAAAATTGTCGATGTTCCTTTTTTAATAACTCCCAAATTGTGTTTTCTACGATACCTCACCTCTGGTTCTGCAAGGGAAGAGCAGTAGGAAAAATCCCTCAGATTAGCGCTATAGCAAAGTGCCCGTGTTTATGGTCTTTGAGGCTTGCAAATGTTGAGCCCCTGACTCTTGAGGGAGTCTCAGAGAACTGCTGCCACCGTGTCGCTCTGAGGCAGCACAAGCTCCTGCTCACACAGGGCTCTGGCTGCTGCCGGCCGTGCTCGCCACTGCCCGGGCTCCCTTTGCTCCCAGCGGAGTTCGCACCGTCAGCAGCGCTGGCAGAGCCTCAGCCTGGGTTGTGTGCTGAGGCGATACGTTCTGCATACAGCAATATGCCGCGTGTGCGTGGTATTTGCTCAGGCAGTATGTTACCAGCGCCGGGAAAGGTTTAAGTGGGGGAGGGGGAAAAGCACGGCCACTTAACACAGAGAATCGCACGGCAACGGCTGGGTGAGGGAAAGCCCTGTATCCCCAAAACACAATTTCAGGTCTATTGTTAGAGCGTAAGGAAGGCAGTAATTACAACTGGAGACCAATTGCGCTCCATTGCCGGGGAAGATAATTCTCACCTCAGATACACAGCTCTATTTTTATTCTATCATTTCCTTTTTCAGCATGCTGGAAAACTGAGAGAAGAGCAAGTGACAAACAGAATTCAGAGATGTCCAAGTAGAGTTACTTTGGAGCGAAGCATAATCCATCATGATACCATTTGCAGTGTCTATTTTAGTAAAAGTCCCCAAACTACCGTTCTTTAGGATTAAAATAAATATTGATATAATGCATAATATAGGCAGCTGGTTTCTGGATTGTACTGCGCTATCATCTATCACCGTAAGTAGTTTTTAATGTAAAAATGAAATATATATTCTGCTGCAGCTACTTATGTTTTATACTGGGTTGGTTGTTTGTTTTTAACCATATTGTGTTAGATGGGGAACACAAATTGACTGTCAAAGGGCCACGTTGAATATAAGTCTTTTACAGCTGCTACACTGAATGACTCCTGGTGTGAAGTGGTATTAGATCAGACCATACTGTGCTTGGTGCACGTCAACAGCACCCACAGAAATAAAGCACCCACAAAAATAAAGCACCCACAAAACCTGGGCACTGGGACTTGCTGAAGTGTGGTGCCAGAGCCTGCAAGGGTGACATGGCCATCAGGAATCCTGATCCCATTCATTGCTGCACACGGAGCAGGCAGCTCCAGTCTTTGCCTGCCTGCTGCCATTTGAGTGCTGTGACAAGCTTAAGTTTTATGGCGCTCATTTTACCCCAGCTCATGCATTAGTAGGCTCTTTGGACTTGCTTTGGCAAGAGGTACATATGCTCTCCTTGAAGCAAAATGCAGAATAGGATTTTCCTAAACGCACCCAAAGATTATTTTTGGCTTAAATGAAAATGCTCATTGTACAAAAAAGAGAAGCATCACAATGCAGAAATGCTGAGGGAAAGAGATGAACTAGAAGTGTACCTGTTACATGAGCTGAAATATGTGTTTATGTCATCTGAACTAATGTTTGTTTTAGAATACAATAACCCATGATCCTAGACCAGAAATAAAGATCATCAAAGTCTGTGTGCTTCACAAGTGTATTTCTGTATATCCCAGCTCCTACCTGTAGCTTCCTATCATGGAACAGAGAAGACAGCAGATCTGTTCAGGGGGAACCTTGCTTTCCTCCAGTATCAGCATCTGGAGGGTACAGTGAGAGCAAGCCACACCGGGAGGCTTAATGACATCTTCAGAGAGATGGGGAGCAGCTTCAGAGAGGTGTACAATCAGAAGGACACCTTCAGAAAACTTCCCAAAACCGCAGGTGACAGACACTGGAGGCAGGTTTGGATGCCACCCTACACATTTGGGAAACAAGCTTTCTTCAGTGTTTAACACAAGAACTGCAAGGGCACCTTCACACACCTTCACAGACCTCTCAAGTCTGCTTTGCTTCTCTGAGTTAGAGAAATAGTATCACTCACTGGATTTTTTTTTAATTTTTTTTTTTTTTTGAGAGAAGTGGAACATGTTTCTTCCTTTCCTGACTGGTACAGAAAGAACATTTTCTCTTCTAATCACCATTTGACAGAAAAATGGAAGAGCAAACGACCTACGTTTTTCCATTGTGAATGTTCTTTTCTTCCTTTTATACCTTTCTCTCTGAAAAGTGCCCATATCCCCCTGCCCCCTATTTCCCAAGGTTTTTCTGTTGATCGTGTGTTATTGTGGGGATTAATGCAGGGGAAACTTGAAAGCAGCAAAAGAAGCCTGCAGGCTCTGTCGGGTTTGAGGAATGGGCTGTTATCCCTCACACCTCCTTGTTGCAAATCCCATTTGGTGGTGTGCTGCTACTGAAAAGAAAACCTGTCTTTTGCAAGTGTTTGGATCAGTCAGGGGAGAAAAGAGCCTGTGTCAGGGCTGGTTTTAGAAACAGAAGGGGCTGATTTTGCTCCCAGACTGCGCAGTCCCTTCCTCCTGCTGGTGAAAGCCTTTTTCCTGCTCTGGGCTTGGCTTTCCTATCCACAGCATCTTCTGTGCCAGGAACAGAGCCTGTGCTGAGCACCCTGCTCCCATCCCTCGATCTTGCTTCCTGCTGAGATGGGAGCTGTGGGAGCACAAGGTCTCGGCAGAGGCAGCTGGACATAGGCTGAAAACCTGAATGCTGTGGAGTAGGAAACAGGCATTTGTCCCTTACCATGAAAAGACTGCCCATTAGGTCCCACACTGCATCTTCCACCATCAACAGGATGATTTACCTTCAATTTGGATGAGCCTAGTATTTTCTGAACTCTTTCTATTAAGTTCATCTTAGTTATGAGTAGTCAGATCCATCGTAATAGTCAGTCTCTGCTCACAGACTAGGCAGGAGCAAGTTTCCCTTTGTACAGGCTTGTGATTTACAACTCTTCAAGGAGACTTAGTACCAATGCTCTTTAGCAAATTAATTTTTTTCCGCAAGCCAGTTGCTAAGGACATTTGCTACTTGCTATTCTCTCTGTATGGTTGTGTGATCTATCCCAAGAAATAGTCCCTATTCCAGGAGCGGCCTCACCTCTAGCTCTGTAAACTGGAACCCTCTCTCTGCTCACTGGTTATCCACAAACATATTGAATTGTTCCTTGGATCCATTTCAGTCACCAAGAAAAGAAAAAACAAAAAAAAAATGGAGGTTTCCTTTCCATGCAGAGCTGCTTTCAGTGCAAAGGCTCTCACGGGCACAGGTCATGCCAGCACAGTTCATTTCCTACAAGCACTCTGGGAGATAAAAAATCTGATGTACCTGGGTACAGGTGAATAATCTGTATAAATGAGTAACAAATATGATAACAATAACAATATAAAATAAAAAAATATAAATAAATATAAAATAAAAGAGATGGGAAGTAGCAGCAAAACTAATGAGGAGAGACTGATTCCCGGGACTGAAATGAAAGCCCTTCTGTGGCATTCACCTTGCTGACATAGCAAGGACTGGAGGGTTACACTGGAAACCAAACCTCCTTCCCAGCCAGCACAAATGGTTTAATAGTATGTTACGTAGACTTCCTGAAATAGCTGCCCCCTGTTTCCTCAGCCGCGCTCGAGGAGGAGGTGGGAGGGAGCACACACGGATGGTAAATGCCACCGCAGGCTCCCCTACGCAGGCACCCCCATCGATGCCAATTTTTGATCCAGCAGCACAGGGCGGATTAGCAGCGGAAGATTAATTCCTTCCTGTCATCTCCCCAGGGAGGTTAAATGATCTCAGGAGCAATTTCTCTTGCTAGGAACACTGTAATCCCGAAGCAGACTGCTAACTGCTACAGTTTATGTGGGGCTCTAATGGTGGCAAGGAGGTTCCAAGTTTGGAGAAGGGTCATTGTTCAAAGAGATGTTTATTTAATTAAATGGTGATTTCTTGCAACCTTTCTCTCACGTGAAACCTGCAGCTTGAAGGAAACATTTAAGTAATTTTTAAAATGTCTGAAGAAGAAAAATCTTTATTAATTAAAAAGGGAGTCCTAGCGAGTATGAGCAGTTGAACATGGTGCATGGACTTGGCCTTAGCCATGCCTGTTACCCATCTGTGTCCTTGCCCTATTTACCCAGTACAGCTACTTGAAAACAAAACTCTGGTTTAACCCTTTTTCCTCTGTTGTGCAGACTGTCTGCATGCACAGCTTCCCATCAATCTGCTCCTCTGTAGCCTGACATGCCAAACTGCTCCGAGCATGGTCTCCAACCCGTGCTAGAAGATGGCCCAGAGGAGAGTGGAGCAGCTGAGGCTCATGGGCAGCTGTGTGACACCTCCGCTCCTCTTCTGCCTTACTCTTGATGCAAAAAGCTGCCTCACCAGCGGGAAGAAGGCATAGGAGTATTCCCGACCGTGGAATCAGGGATAATAGATAAAAATTCGTCACAACACTGTCCTGTCTGCGTTCAGACGACAAGGTGCCTTTTCCCCAGGTCACTTCTGCACAGCATTCCAACACGTCATTTCTGCTGGGCAGCGAGTACACGTGGGGCTTCCCTGCCTCAGAGCACGCACTCACAGACCAAAATAAAATGCAGACCAAGAAGGGAATAGTAAGGAAGAGCTGAAGAGAGATGAGATGAGAGGAGAGGAAGGCTTCTGGTAATCATGGGTTTTGAAAGGGAGTCTCAAATAGAGACGGTTCTTGGCAGCAGGAAACAGAAGACAGCTCTAAGTGGGGAGAGATGCGTGAGTGACATACAAATGGGAGCGTGGGAGCAGCCAGCCCCTGCGGCTGGAGCAGCAGCAGTGAGGGGAGGGGGACCACAGGAAGGGCGAGTAGAGCCATCGGTGGACTTTGGGTATGCTTGGGCACTGGAGGAAAGGAAGAAGAAGGTTAACTGGGGTCTGTGGCACTTTTATTGTGAGATACACTAACGTGTGGATCACACTTCAGCCAGTCTAATACAATGCTCGTGTGCCTGCTCTCACTCTGGAGATGTGTGAAGCAGAACTGGCACAGACACAGGGAGTGTCACATTCACTGCAGGTACCACTGGTTAGGGCATTTGCAACCAGCCGGTTGCCCCAGTGTAGCTGACATCCAGCAGCTGATTGCCCCTCAGAAACCTGTTCCTCTGTTGAATTTCTCCTTCAGGGGCCCAGTTTCAACTTAGACCTGGTTTGTAGGGGTTTAACGCGCATCTGCTAATTACTGGCTACTTAAGTTTTGTCCCCACAGAGAATTTGTATCACTTTAGTTTAAATCAGATAAGAAAACAGTGGAGACCACTCTGTAGATAAAGTGTTCAAGTAGGCCCCAGGGGGTTATTTTACCCTGTGTGCTTTCAGGGGCAGAATAAATTCATATACATATTTCAACCTCTATGTGCCTATTTGTGGAAATGGACTGTTCTGGCTGAACCACCTCACCACCCCGCCTTTGGAGAAATCATAGTAGGGAACAACAGAACAATAGGAATGGAAGAGGGGGAGGCAGGCAAAGATATTTTGAAGTCAAAAGCAGAATGAGAGATGGGATGGGGATTACAGAGATGAAAAGCAGACCACTAAACCCAGGAGTGTGATCCTGTCCCCTGCTAGGAATTAATAGCAGCTGTTACACGTATCTTACGTGAGGATATAGAATTGTGTCTGCATTGCAAAGGATGAATTCGGGGAGGATAACCAGCAGCAAAAGCAATAGCTTGAAGGGCTTCTTTGCTGACCATGCCTTTGGTTTCAGTCACTTTTTATGCACTAATCCAGTCAAACATGTGCTTTTCTGTAAGCATATGAGTAGTTTCACTGATTGCAAAGGCACAACTCAGTTGTCATAAATGTAAGCAGAAGCTTGAGTGCTTTGCTTGCTCCATCAAGCTTTCCAAGAGCTGGTTATGCAGCTTCTAAACATCACCTTAAACAATACCCTGGGACTGAAATAAAGCCTCTGAGAATTAGAATAGAGGGAAATCAGAGACATGCAGAGTGGATGCTTTTTAAGAAAATTGAATAGGCTGAAGGTGAACTTCCTGTGTATTAACAATGTATTGTGAGGGTTTTAGGGGTGGGTTGTTCCCCTAAAGTTGCAGGGTAGCTGCTATTCCCTCAACCCAAAGTCACTAGTGGCACCCAGTGGCTAGAAGGGTTAGTCAAAAATGTACCTTTCTCCCTCATGATTTCCCTTTTGCACTGAAGTCAGCATTTAAATGCAAATACCACCGTCTTGGTATTACATGTATCAAATCCAGACGTAGCTATTTTTGAGTGAGGTTTCATCTGGAAGGTATCTCCTGAGTAATGATCGCAATTTCTGTTCACAGAGGCATTTAGTCTGCAAGGTAAAATGCTCAGGCTTCTAGTGCAGCACACGACAGGCTACAAACTGACTGCATTTTGGCACAGTTGTGGGATAGTTAATGCTTATTTATTCTGTGAGAGCACTAAACCTGCACAAATGAAAATTATGCCTGTTGTAAGAGTTCCAGGACTTTCCTCCAGAGAACACTTTCCAAAATTTGCTGACTTTCAGTACTTATGGAATTTCAAGAGCCAAGTGATCCGTAGGAAAGTTAAAATCTAGCTAGTAAATGAAACGAGTAATTAACCAAACTGATGAGAGGGAACGCCAAAACTCCACAGCCGTAGTTTCTGGATCTTTAGCCTCGACTTGGAACATATATAATGAAAAAATGTGTCTTCTAAGAGACAAGTAAAAGCCACCTGGTTTATTCCTAAATGATACATTAAAAAAGGCTTAAGGTACATGCCTGATCCTGGGGGCTGGCGGTGATTTCAGTAGGATGAATCGTGTGACTTGAGTCTGCAGGGTTTTATGCATTACATGGTTGTGGTGCCAGCACAGGTAGAGGTTTGTTACCCCCATTCACTTCATGGTCTGTGCTGAGGTAAAGCCCCTTCACACCGTGTTGTGCTCCTCTGCCACCCTTTCCTCCAGCCAGTGGTGGCTTGGAGCAGGTCAGAGCCACCTTGTCCCCACATGACCTTACTGCTATCAGGGTGATGAGAATTTCTATCAAAACTCACAGCTCTATCTTTACACCATTTTCTACTCCCCCACCTCCCTGTCTGTCAAAACCTGGCATAGCAAGAGAGGGAGAAGATGCTAATCTCATCCCTGCTCTGTTTTAGAGACAGGAATCCTGTGTGTGGTAGGAGGATAATGCCGGAAGCCCCAGTTACTGGGTTTGCTGTAGCTCCCTGCAGTGGTGCAGGAATAGAGAAGGGGCAATAAAGCTATTTCACCAGGGTCTTGAGGAATGGATCAGCTGAGCAGAAATCACATCTGCCAAACTCCCCCACAGCATTGGAACAAGGGCCATGGCAGGGACTAATGGGCCATATCCAGGACACTGCTGCAGTCTTGTTATTCCCAGCCTCCAGAGCAGCCTTTCAGGGCCAAGGGACAGTTGCACCCAACCCCAAGCAGTCCTGCAGCAGCCACTTTTCAGAAGCCAGTTACTAAACATGAGGTGAAGAGCAATGCTCCCTTTCCTCTGACATCAGACATCTGGCTTCTGCTAGGGTGTCCTGGGCCAGTAACAGCTGGTTTTTCCTGTAGTGTGATGTGTTGTGGGCTGCTATGGCTTTGGGGAAGTACAGATTTAGTTTTACATGCTCCCCATGCAGGACACCTCCGGTAAGATTTACTTGCAACACTCAGAGCTCACTGGACCAGCAGTAATAGGCAGTCTTCATTTCTGGTTCAGTCATTTTGTACATTCCCTGTTATCACAAGGACCCAGACCACCAGTCATGCCTCCTCCAGCTGTTTTTTATGGAATACAGCACTTCTGACTGCGGCTTGTGATGGGTTGCAGGGAAGTGTTGGTGACCCTGGTGTGTGGATGTGTTACAGATCCTTTTTATGCCTCTATTCATGGCTTTTCCAACACTGCAATAACAAGTAGAAATGTAAGTCTTTGGGCAAGAACCTCCTGGCCATCATGGTTAGATCTCTGCAAACACAGGTCTTATCTGTCTTTCCCTAATGTAAATTGATTTCTCCTTGCAGAAACTGGATAACTTCTCCATGCCTCGGTGTTCCTGCCTGTAAAATGGGTATGTCATCAGACAGGAGTTTGGTAACGAGGGCAGTGCTATTGCTTGCCAAGCACTTCACCATCCACTGGGATGTACCAGGAAAGTGCATGTTAGCTTTTAAGACTTACATACCCTTCCAAGCGGTCTCCCTGAAAATTTTTTGTGTTGCCTTCATCACCCTCATCTCTCAGCATGTTCCTTAACTGAACTGTGTGGTGTTGCCTTCATTCATCCCCTTGTCTCCCCACCCTTCCCTGCCTTCTCCCAAGGCGGGTGTGAAGTGAGTGTGCAGTAGAGTGCTCTGCCATGGTTCATTGATTTCCCTTGTTTGTTGCTTTTTCTCTGGTTGCTTTCTTTTCTTTCTCCCCAAAGAAAGGAGCGAGTGGAAACGCAATAGGTGATGTAAAATTTGCAAGCCAAATAGAGCACACATTCATTGCCCTGTGTGCCGCTTAACAGGAGGCTGAAAACTGTTCACTGGCTCCTCTTGTCTGTGCAAGAAGAGCTCCTCGCGTGAGTATGGAGTTTAACCCATGTGGGCATACTGGTATAACAGGGTTCAACTGTCCTTTCTGACACGTCAGCACATCCCACTTCAGCCTCAATTATAGACTTTCCAGCTTTTCATTAAGAAGTCACAGTCCTGTGTGATGTCTCATGTTTGGAGATGGCTACAAAAACCTGCTGGGCGCTGGATGCTTTCTTAATGCAGTAATCAAATGCAGAAGTGCCAAAACATTAATTCTAGAGAATCTTTTTTTTCTTTTTTAAACCCCAAGAGTACAAAATCCAAAGAAGACTTAATACAATTATTCCTAGGGGATGGTGTTCATGAGTGTTGTGACCATCTGGGCATACAGCTGGCTAAACATAGCCTCTACTCCATCTCCTCCAGGAGGAATCCCTAAAAGGGGCAGAAAAGGGCTAAAACATTACAAAAGCCAACCCCTTTTCAGTAAGATCATCCTCCCTGTTTTGGAAGTGTTGATTGCTTGGCCTCTCTCAGCCACCGAGGCTGCTTTATTGTGTATTTATTACTCAGATGAAGGCTGGAGCCAGAGTTCTTTGGCCCATTTATAAAGCAATTTAAATGAGACGGCTGCTCTGGGCGGCAGTGCCGGGGACCAGGCTGAGCCGCCACAGCAGGCGTGCCAGCGGGAACTGCCCTCAGCTTTAGGCGCGGGGATTTACGGTTCACATGCAGTTCAAGCACGGCTCCTGCCCTGGGATTATGTACGTGGCCAGCACCGGGGTATGCGAGACAAGCTGCTGGGCAGTCCCAAATCCCACAGCCAGGGAGGGGGAGTGCTGCTGGCATGACGAAATCCAGGAGGTATTGTTTTGTTGCCTCAGCCCTCGGCTCTCCCTGCTCCATCCCCGGTGGCTGTTGGCCCCGGGGAGCTGCCAGTGTGTGCTGCCCAGGCTGGCTGGGCTAATCGACCACCCACAGCCCGCGTGGGAAGGGAGCACTGTTTCACAAGAGGGCCGCAGTTTGGTAGCCAAGTGGCAAAAAGGGACTTGCACCCTCCTTGATAATGCTGCTCTTATGCCAGAGACAACCAGGTGATGCCAGGTTTTGGGGCAGACACTTCTAAATTTAGGGTTTCACCGCTGCATCATGCAGCATCACTGGTGAGGCAGAAGCCCTGATGGGACTTGTGCTGTCCCTCCTCTTTGCTGTTCCAGCCCACCCCAGTGCCAGGACCAGTCAGCTGTTCCATCCCATTCACCCATGCCAAACTGTGCAATCTCTGCACCTTGGCTGCATTGTTTTGGCACAGGGCCTTTGGTGGGTCTAAATCACCAGCTAAGACTAATTGACACCACAGAAAGATTGACGTATATGCTCAAGCAGGGAAAGCCCAATTATTTAAAGAAAAAAAATCCAATCTGTTCCTGCTTAGAGAAACACCTTTCTTATCACAGCAATCCTTCAACATTTTGCAATCACCAGCAAAGCCTGAATTCACTATTGATCCACCCTCAGCTCTCACACACCTTCTACACTGATATCATGCTGCCTTCAAAGGCTCCAGACCTCCTCTTCCCAAGCCTTGCTTCCAGCATCTGCAGCCTGGTGTGAAGACCAAGCTCCTGATCCCAACCACTGGCACGGCCATGCAGGCAGGTGCCTGGCACATGGGGCAGCAGCAGTATCATCACTGTGTTTTTCCCAGATAGGAATTTAGGAAATTTCACAGCTTTCCAATGCATTTAAAAAACACCGGGCAGGCACAGCTTGTATACTGTAATATACCTAAACAGTGAGGGACTAGGTTTGACAGATAACATATTAGAAAAGGAAACCCATTGTGTCAGGTTGTATCAGAGATCCATCTGAATTGGTCAGGCAGTTGGACTAGATGATCATTGCAGGTCCCTTCCAACTGAAATATGCTGTTGTATTCTGTTCCATTCTAACCCACTGTCTTGTCTCCATCAGCAGCTGGCCACAGCTGCACAGGGAGGATTACAAGTGCAGGACACGCGTGCAGTGATCCCACACTTGGAAATATTTGCTCAGCCTCAGCAAACTTTGGCTCAACATCTCCTGCCTTACAGGGATTGTCTTGGCATACCTGGCTTTAGGCTACAGGAGAGGAGTGTCGTGGCAAATGGAGGATGAGGGTCAGGCACTGGTGCAGAATACAAAGGTCAGATTTGTTGTAAATGAGAGAACTCACTGGCAGCCAACCTCACTGCAATCTCACTGGTAGCCTCTCCACTGCAGAGGTCATTGCTAAGGACAGCAGCCCCACAGTGCTGCCAGAGCACAGTGGGCCGTGGCCACACATCAGAGGAGTCCTGCCTTTTTGGCTGTGCTGCCACATTCCCAGGGTTTTGGGAGTTTTAGGCCAAGACTGGTTTCAGAGGCACTCCATACCTTGGCTTTGTGTGTAGAAGGGGGCTTTCATATCCTTTTGCAATGAAGTCTGGTTGCTCTCACCATTCATTAGAGCCCTTTTTCCTCCTCCATCCTCCTCCTCCTCTTTTTCCCTTCCCTTCCCTTCCCTTCCCTTCCCTTCCC